>NC_041384.1:457865251-457880388 GCF_002162155.2 Triticum dicoccoides | reverse complement strand
CTGGACCGAAACTCCTTGAAGACGGAAGTAGGCAATCCCTTAGTCATCACATCAACAAACTGTTGCACCGTCGGCACATGAAGAACCTGAACACGGCCAAGGGCTACCTGCTCGCGCACGAAGTGAATATTGAGCTCAATATGCTTCCTGCGGCGATGGTGCACCGGGTTGGCGGATAGGTAGACCGCGCTGACGTTATCGCAGTAGACAAGGGTGGCCTTATAAACATCACAAAGCAACTCCTGGAGTAGCTGACGGAGCCAAGAGCACTCAGCCACGACGTTAGCCACGGCGCGATACTCTGCCTCGGCGCTGGAGCGGGAGACCGTGGGCTGCCGCTTCGATGACCAAGTGATCAACGAGGGCCCAAGGTAGACGCAGTACCTGGACGTGGAGCGTCGAGTGTCAGGGCAGCCAGCCCAGTCGGCGTCCGAATAGGCCACGAGGTCGGTGGAGGCGGAGGCCGTCAGGGTGAGTCCCAGAGACATGGTGCCGCGAATGTAACGAAGAATATGCTTCACCAAGGTCCAGTGGGAGTCGCGCGGAGCGTCCATGTGGAGGCACACCTGCTGAACAACGTACTGCAGGTCGGGCCGAGTCAGCGTCAGGTACTGTAAAGCACCAACAATGGAGCGATAAAAGGCTCCATCGGACGCGGGAGACCCCTCCAGAGCAGAAACCTTCGCCTTCGTGTCGACAGGGTGGGCGTCGGCTTGCAGTTAAGCATACCGGCACGCTCCAGGAGCTCGTGGGCGTACTTCTGCTGATGCAGAAAGAAGCCGTCAATCTGGCGGACCACCTCGATACCGAGGAAGTAGTGCAGATGCGCCAAGTCCTTGAGGGCGAACTCATCATGAAGACGAGCAGTCAGCCGCTGAAGGAGATCTGGGGCGAACGCCGTGAGGATGATGTCGTCGACGTAGAGGAGCATATATGAAGTGTCAGCTCCCTGATGATACACGAAGAGTGAGGCATCAGAGCGAGTGGACCGAAATCCCATAGACTGCAGGAAGGTTGCGATACGCTGGTACCAAGCCCGAGGCGCCAGCTTCAACCCGTAAAGAGAACGAGAGAGCAAGCACACAAAGTCTGGGTGCTCGGCCTCGACGAAGCCAGTGGGCTGCTCACAGTACACCTGCTCGGCAAGATGGTCGTGCAAGAAGGCATTGGAGACATCCAACTGGTCCACAGGCCAGGCGTGCGAGACCGCTAACTGGAGCACGGCGCAGATCGTGCCCGGTTTAACAACCGGGGCGAAGGTGTCGGTGAAATCCATGCCCACACGCTGCCGAAATCCACAAACCACCCACCGAGCCTTGTAGCGCTCGAGAAAACCGTCCGGGCAAGTCTTGTGGCGAAACACCCACTTGCTAGTGATGATATTGGCATGAGGGGGTCGCGGAACAAGCTTCCATGTGCGGTTGCGCTATAGGGCGTCGAACTTTTCCTGCATTGCAGCTAGCCAATGGGGATCCCGAAGGGCAGCACGAGCGGAGGTGGGGATGGGTGATGGCGTCGACGTCGAGGTGGTGCACACATACTCGTCGGAGGAGTAGCGCGTGCTCGGCGAAACCACTCCTGCTCGGGCACGATTAGTCACGCCAAGAGGCGGGGCAGCAGGGCCGGCGATGGCGGTGGGGGCCGCGGAGGCGGCAGGGGCGCCGGTCACGACAGGGGCACCAGCGGCGGCGATAGGAGCCGCGGCCATGACAGGGGCGGTGACGACGGCGGCGGCGGCGACACCAGCCGAGCCGGCGGTCGAGCGGGCGACGGGCGAGGGGGATGTCGAGCCCGTCACCGGGGTAGCGGTCGGAGTACCCACCGGCTCAACCTCATAGGAGGGCGACAGGGATCCGGGGGCCTAGTCGGACTCGACCTCTGGGGAGGGAGTCGAAAAACCGGGCGGTGGCGGCAGAAGGCGCCGTGCCGGGGGGCCTCTGAGGGCCGCCGCCGCGCATCGCTCTAGGAAGGGGGCGCGGGGGCCGGCGCCGAAGGGGCCGAAGCCGGAGGAACCTGGAAAAAAGGAAACACCGTCTCGATAAAATACACGTGCCTCGAGATGTACACATGATGAGTGACATGATTATAGCACCAGTAACCTTTGGTGTTAGGAGGGTAGCCAAGGAAGACGTATGGGACGGATCGTGGTGCGAGCTTGTGTGGCGTGGTGGACGTGGTGTTGGGATAACAGAGACACCCAAAGATGCAGAGACCATCATAGGACGATGGTGTACCAAAGAGAAGGTGGTGAGGGGCGTAGTTCCACCAAGGACGACACAAGCGAAAGTTAACTAAGAGAGTGGCGGTGGCGAGAGCATTGGGCCAAAACCGAGCAGGCACGTTAGAGTGAAAGAGTAACGTGCGAACGCAGTCATTAAGAGTGCGGGGAATGTGCTCGGCGCGGCCGTTCTGCTGTGAAGTGTAGGGGCAAGTTAGACGAAAGGTGGTGCCGTGAGGGATGAGAAGTGTGCGAAGAGCGACGTTGTCAAACTCTTTTACGTTGTCAGTTTGGAGTGCAAGTATGGGCGACCGAACTGGGTGGTGACATAGGAATAAAAGACGATGAATGTGGCTAAAGCATCGGATTTGCGACGAAGAGGAAAAGTCCACACAAAATGAGAATAATCATCCAATATCACCAAATAGTATAGGTAGCCCGTGTTGCTTGCAATGGGAGACGTCCAAACATCACTATGAAGTAATTGAAATGGAAAAGTAGAAACAGTTGTAGATGCACTAAAGGGAAGACGAACATGCTTGCCTAGGCGACAAGCCTCACAAGAATGCTCGTCGAGCTTATTACACGAGAAAGAAAAACTCCTAAGAATTTGACGTAAAACTGTGGGGTTGGGATGGCCCAAGCGAGCATACCAAAGGTCGACGCCGGCGGCAAGGGCGATGGGTGTGGAGGTGGAGGCACTGGTGTGCACGGGGTAGAGCTCATGGGACTATCACATCGGTGAAGGCCCATCCGGGTACGAGCGTCTTTCACAAAAAAATACCGCCAAATTCAACAGTAAGTGGGTTCTCACAAATAAGACGACGAACGGAGACTAGGTTCCTGACTAATTCAGGTGAAACAAGGACGTTAGACATAGTGATGGGTGTGGAAGTGGAGTGAGCTGTTGCCAACGGTGATACGAGGTGTGCGAACGGGAGTGAAGAAGGTTAGGTTACCGGGATGAGCTGTCATGTGCGCAGTAGCACCTGAGTCAATGTACCAGTCGCATCCATCGCCAGAGCTACTCGGCGATGGCGCGGAGTATAGGGCGACGAGGTGGGTTTTGTCCCATGGCATAGGTATCGGCGGCGGCGGGAGACCACCATAGGGCGGCGTCGGGGCGGGCGGGCCATAACCACTGAGCGAGTCCTGGGTTAGGGGGTCTCCGGACAGCCGGACTATATCCTTTGGCCAGACTGTTGGACTATGAAGATACGAGATTGAAGACTTCGTCCCGTGTCCGGATGGGACTCTACTTGGCGTGGAAGGCAAGCTAGGCAATACGGATATGTATATCTCCTCCTTTGTAACCGATCTTGTGTAACCCTAGCCCCCTCCGGTGCCGATATAAACCGGAGGGTTTTAGTCCGTAGGACAATATACAATCATACCATAGGCTAGCTTTTAGGGTTTAGCCTCTCTAATCCCATGGTAGATCAACTCTTGTAATACTCATATCATCAAGAACAATCAAGCAGGACGTAGGGTATTACCTCCATCAAGAGGGCCCAAACCTGGGTAAACATCGTGTCCCCTGCCTCCTGTTACCATCCGCCTTAGACGCACAGTTCGGGACCCCCTACCCGAGATCCGTCGGTTTTGACACCGACATTGGTGCTTTCATTGAGAGTTCCACTGTGTCGTCACCATAAGGCTTGATGGCTCCTTCGATCATCGCTAGCGATGTGGTCCAGGGTGAGGCTTTCCTCCCCGGACAGATCTTCATATTCAGCGGCTTTGCACTGCGGGCCAATTCGCTTGGCCTTCTGGAGCAGATTGAGAGCTACGCCCCTGGCCATGAGGTCAGATTCAGAAACTTGAACTACATGGCCGACATCCACGGAGACTTGATCTTCGATGGATTCGGGCCCATGTCGGACGCTCCGTATGGTCGTGACGAGCATGACGTAACTCTGCCGTCGGACAATGTTCGGGAGATCGCATCCGCAACTACTCCGTCCATCAATCCAGAGCAAGTCGCGCCATCCGAGAGCGGAGGGATGGACCCCGCCATGGAGGCCGCACTCTCAGTGGTGTTAGAGCCGGATATTGACTTCACTCCTTACGAGAGCCGTGTCGCCGAACCACTAGATTCATCTCCGGCCACGAACTCTGAGCCGCTCATATCCGTGCCCGTCGAATCCGACTGGGCGCCGATCATGGAGTTCACCTCCGCGGATATCTTTCAGCACTCACCTTTCGAAGATGTGATAAATTCATTAAGGTCTCTCTCCCTGTCAGGAGAACCTTGGTCGAACTATGTCCGGCTAGAATGGGATGCGGACAACAAAGAAATTCGCTGCCCACCCACCACCCGCTTAGTAGCCACTTTCGACGACTTAACCGACATGCTCGACTTTGGCTCCGAAGACTTCGACGGTATGGACGACGAAGCCGGAGACGAACATGATCCACCGCCCTCAGGGCCCTGGACCGCCACCTCATCATATGATATATACATGGTGGACACCCCCAAAGAAGCCAATGGCGACGAGACAGCGGAGGATGACCCCGCCAAGAAGCAATCCAAGGGCCGACGTCAGCGGCGCCGCTCTAAGTCCCGCCACACCAAGAGCACTGATACCGTCACAGGAGATAATAACACTCCGGATAGCGCCAAAGACAAGAACAATCCCCTCCAGCACGATGCAGAGCTAGAGGACGAACAAGCTAGCCCTCCAGAGCAGGCAGCAGATGGAGAACCAGAGGAGGACAATTACATGCCTCTCTCCGAAGATGAGGCAAGCCTCGGCGACGACGAGTTTATCATGCCTGAGGACCCCTTCGAGCAAGAGCACTTCAAGCGTCGGCTTATGGCCACGGCAAATAGCCTAAAGAAGAAACAACAATAGCTTCAAGTTGATCAAGACTTGCTAGCAGACAGGTGGACCGAAGTCCTTGCGGCCAAGGAGCATGAACTCGAGCGCCCGTCCAAGAGTTACACAAAACGCAGGTTACTACCTCACCTCGAGGAGGAAGCATTGAAACCTCATTCACCAGTGTACGATGCGGCTGACCGGCCACTACGCAGCCGAGCCAGGGAGGCGTTTCAGCCTAAAGATCAAACTGCACCCCGTCGCCACTCAGTCAAAAATACTAAGGCCCGGGGCAACACAGAGGACCTGCGAGACATCTTGGACAGTAAGGCAAAAATTGCAAGGTCAATATACGGGACACGGGCACGTGCGCCCACACGGGATGATGATCGTCGCGTCGGATACACCAAGAGTAAATCCGGCCGGGCCGAATACAGCAGACAAGACTCATATGAACTACGTCAGGATATAGCCCGGCACAGAGGTGCCGCACACCCCCTATGCTTCACTGATGAAGTTATGAATCATGAATTCCCGGAGGGTTTCAAACCCGTAAATATCAAATCATACGATGGCACAACAAATCCCGCTGTATGGATTGAAGATTTCCTCCTTCACATCCACATGGCTCGCAGTGATGATCTACATGCCATCAAGTACCTCCCACTAAAGCTCAAAGAACCAGCTTGGCATTGGCTGAATAGCTTGCCAGCAGATTCCGTTGGCAGTTGGGAGGATCTGGAAAATGCATTTCTTGACAACTTCCAGGGCACTTATGTGCGGCCGCCGGATGCTGATGACTTGAGCCACATAACCCAGCAGCCAGGGGAATCGGCTAGACAATTCTGGACACGGTTCCTGACTAAGAAAAATCAAATTGTAGACTGTCCGGATGCAGAGGCCCTAGCGGCATTCAAGCATAACATCCGCGACGAGTGGCTCGCCCGCCACCTCGGCCAGGAGAAGCCGAAATCTATGGCAGCCCTCACGACACACATGACCCGCTTTTGCGCGGGCAAGGACAGTTGGCTGGCTCGCAGCAACAACACATCGAGGAATCCGGATACCTCGGATACCAAAGATGCTAACGGTAGGCAGCGTCGTAATAGACCAAAGCGCCGCAATAACGGCGACAACACCGAAGATACGGCAGTTAATGCCGGATTCAGAGGCTCTAGATCCGGTCAGTGGAAAAAGCCATTTAAAAGAAATACTCCGGCTCTGTCCAGTCTGGACCGCATACTGGATCGCTCGTGTCAAATCCACGGCACCCCCGACAAGCCAGCCAATCACACCAACAGAGAATGCTGGGTGTTCAAGCAGGCTGGCAAGTTAAATGCCGAGAATAAGGACAAGGGGCCGCACAACGATGACGAGGAGGATCCCCAGCCGCCGAACACAAGAGGACAGAAGGGGTTTCCCCCACAAGTGAATACGGTGAACATGGTATACGCAACCCACATTCCCAAGAGGGAGCGGAAGCGTGCACTAAGGGACGTCTATGCGATGGAGCCCATCGCCTCAAAGTTCAACCCATGGTCTGCCTGTCCGATCACCTTCGATTCTGGGGCCACCCTACTAGCATCCGTCATGGCGGATCCGCCGCACTGGTCCTAGACCCCATCATTAACGGATTTCACCTCACTCGAGTCCTTATGGATGGCAGCAACAGTCTGAACCTGCTTTATCAGGATACATTGTGAAAAATGGGTATCGATCCCTCGAGAATCAAACCCAGCAAAACCACCTTTAAAAGCATCATCCCAGGTGTAGAGGCCCATTGCACAGGCTCAATCACACTGGAAGTGTTCTTCAGATCACCGGATAACTTCCTAAGCGAAGAGTTAATCTTTGACATCATCCCGTTTCGCAGTGGCTATCATGCACTGCTCGGACGGACATCATTTGCAAAATTCAATGCAGTGTCGCACTATGCGTACCTCAAGCTTAAGATGTCAGGACCTCGCGGGGTTATAACAGTAAATGGAAACACAGAACACTCGCTCCGTATGGAAGAGCACACTACGACCCTTGCAGCAGAGGCACAAAGCAGCCTGTTTAGGCAGACCACTCATTCAGTGGCATAGCCCCCGGACACCTTCAAGCGAGTCTGGAACAAGCTGCAACAGGATCGCCTAGCACGGTCAGAGCTCGCCTAGCAATCCGGCCCCCGTCCCAGTCCCAGCGAAGCGACGAAATCCACGCCGCGCGTACATAACTACGCATTGAAAATACCATGGACATAGGCGGGGGCACAATCAGGACACGCCCCGCATTGTGGCTTAACCACACTAGGGGTTGTACACCTGTGACATTCCTTTTCTCTTTCAGGGCCTAACTCTTCGGAAGCCCTTTCCGGCAGTACGATTGCCGAACACATTCCGGAAGCAACAACCAAGGCGGCAAGAAGCTAAGATGAACACGGGAACCGCCAGGTGGTCTCTAGTAATACTTGATATACCCGTTTTTCACTATTTATGCATAGCTTGCCCTGGGATAGGACATTTCGAATTGTCCTACTTTACGCTTGTTGCACTACTTGTACCAGTACGCTTCGACGTATTATTCAAATAACAATGAATATCATTAATCCGTCATTGCATTATTTAAGTGTTTCTCTTTTCTCTTATACGTCCATTTACGACAATCCGCACCCGCACGTTCAGGTACGGTTAGTACGCCAGGGGCTCTCGTTTACCCCACAATACAGCGCAGGAAGTCCGAACACTTTCGATAGTGCGGCACCCCGAACTTATAGCATTATATGCATCAGCTTCGAATCATGTCTTTGGTCAAATGTTGGGTCGCCCGACTCCCATGCTTTGGTACCTTACGTTCCGCTATATCGGCTAAGGTAGCGGTGGGAGAACTACTGCGATTGTGTCCCGGTTCTTCCCGACGAGCACCTCAGTAGAGAAAGCCAAAAACTGACTGTCATGATAAGGCGAGAGACTGGTTGCTGTTCGAGAGGTCTCAAGTCTTTAAAGACTTTTTCCGCTTCGGGCGAGGAGCCGGCCTTGTCCGGCTTAGGCGTGTATAGCGCCCCAAATTCGGCCCTCCGAATACCAGGGGCTTCGCCAAAAATTTAAAATTATAGACTTCTATGGCTAAGTGAGAGTGATAAAGCATTATAGTCCGATTGCATGGTTCGTTGCGCTAAACACCTCCCTTGAAGGACCCAAAATTGGGGTAAAGAGTGTTCAGATTTACCCCGAACACCCCAGTACTAGTTACATGGGGGTAGAAGCCGACGACTGGCCAACTCTCATATTTTATAAAAATGGCCGTACAGAAGGTAATATTTTAAATTAAGAAAGCGTCGCATGGCGCAAAAGAACTCGTTTCATATTACAGGATCACATGGGCATGTTCATTCAAAAATTACATCCTTGGCACACTCATCTGCCACTAAGCGGGAACCCTTCAGGACGCTCTCATAGTAATTCTCGGGGCAGCGATGCTCCTTGCCCTCCGGCGGCCCCTCCTTCACCAGCTTCACGACGTCCAGCTTCGCCCAGTGGACCTTCGCCCGGGCAAAAGCCCTGCGTGCACCTTCGATGCAGACAGACTGCCTGATGACATCAAGCCGTGGGCAGGCTTCCACAAGCCGCCTCACCAGACCGAAGTAGCTACCGGACAGGGGCTCGCCAGGCCACATCCGGACTATAAGGCCCCTCATGGCCTGGTCGGCCGCCTTGTTAAGTTCGACCAACTGCTTCAGCTGGTCGCTCAAGGACACGGGGTGTTCGGTCCTAGTATACTGAGACTAGAACAACTTCTCCACTGAGCTCCCTTCCTCAGCCTGGTAAAACTCCACGGCATCCAGTACACTGCGGGGAAGATCTGCAAACGCTCCTGGAGAGCTCTGAACTCCGGTAAGAAAAAGGAAAGCCTCCTTCACATGCTTGCTTTGCATATTGAATGCCTTACCCGCTGCTATCTTCTTCGCTGCGTCAATCTCCTAGAGGGCCTTGTGGGCTTCGGCCTTGGCGCTCCGGACGCTTTCAAGCGCCTACGCGAGCTCGGACTCTCGCGTCTTGGAGTCAAGCTCCAAGGACTCGTGCTTTTTGGCGAGAGCCTCGAGCTCTTGCTGCACCTCGCCTACTCGGGCTTCTTGTTTCTCCCGTTCCAGGCGTTCTTTGGACGCTTTGTCTTTGGCCTCGGACACCGCCTTCCTCAGAGTCTCCACCTCGGTCGTGGCCCTTGACAAATTCATGATGATCCTATTACTTTACACCTGAACTTCTTTTTAACTATATAGACGGGGGTATATCTTACCTCTGCTCTCTTCGAGTTGCCCCTTGGTGAGGCTGAGCTCGTCCTCAGATCGCTTCAGGGCCTGCTTCAGCGCAGAGACCTCCGCAGTACGTGCGGCAGTGGCCAGCAGTGAAGCCTGCACATACACATAGACATACTCTAATTAGACTCCTAAGTTATCATTTGATCCTCTTTTCGGCTTTTCTTCACGAACACCGAACAGAGCATCAGGGGCTACTATCAATGCGGTAATATTTTCTTATATTTTGAATGCTTACCTCAAAGCCTGTTAGGAGGCTGGCGCAAGCTTCGGTCAGTCCATTTTTGGCGGACTGAACCTTCTCGACCACCGCACTCATGATAGTGCGGTGCTCTTCGGCGATGGAAGCGATGCAAAGCGCTTCCAGCAGGGTGTCCGGTGCGTATGGTTGGACAAAGGACACCAGCATGGATGGTTGGCCCCCCTTAATGGGGGACCGCCTGCCGGAGTCCGGAACCATCGAAGGTTCCGGCGCAGTGTCCGACTGGGGCCCGAACTCGAAGCCCGTAGGAGCCTCGCTCCCTTGGTACCTAGGGTCCAGGAGGTCGCCGTGAGGCGCCCCCAGGATCACCTCCCCTTGGCTCGGTGCCTTCTGAGACAACACCTCGGCGTTGCCAGTAGGGCGAGGGGTGGAAGCCGTCGGAGGAGAACCGCTGTTCATATCCGACGAGTCCCAAGAGCCGCTCGACGAGGGTACATCGAGATGAGCTCGGGACGGACTTGCATAAGCATGTTCGGCATGAGGAAAGGCAGCACAATAAAACATACCATGAAGCACTATGGTATCCGGACACTTACGACTTCGCCAGGGGCTTGTCCCTGGGTAGCCACTCGTCGCTGCTGTCGGCAGCCGTCGTGGCACAGTCCGGAGGGAGGGTCTTTCCCTTCTTGGACCCTTCGGCCTCCCCGGATGGGTCGGCCTTCCTTTTCTTGTCTTCCCGGCTGGGGGGGGGGGTTCTCCTCCTCCTCGTTTCCGTGGGAGGAGTGCGCGTCGGAGTCATCGGACGATGAGCCTGATGTAACCTTGCGCCAGAGACCCTTTCGGGTCCCCATGGTCTTCTTCTTGGCCTTCTTTTCCGGCACCTCGTAAGGTGCCGGAGTCAGCATCTTCGTTAGAAGAGCGTCTGCATGATCTTCGGGCAGGGGGGCTGGGCAATCAAGCTGCTCCGCTGTCTCTATCCAGTCCTGTTAATGACATGAAAGCTTAGATCCAACACATAACTAAACCAGGGCGAATAAATACCCTGAGAGATATAAAAGCCTACCGGATGGGCGCGACGCTTTGCGCTGAGTCCGCGGTCCTCGATTAGGGAGGGAGGCATCTCGGCACCCTTGAACAGCACCCTCCAGACGTCCTCGTGCGTCGTGTCGTAGAGCTCTCATAGCGTCTGGTGCTTGGCCGAGTCGAACTCCCACAAAACAAATGCCCGTCGTTGGCACGGAAGGATCCGGCGGAAGAGCATAACCTGGACCACGTTGACGAGCTTGATTTTCTTGTTCGTCATGTTCTGGATGCAGGTCTGGAGTCCGGTCAGCTCTACCACGGAACCCCAGGACAGGCCCTTCTTTTTCCAGGAGATGAGCCGCGTGGGGATTCCGGATCGAAATTTGGGGGCCGCCACCCAGTTGGAGTCACGCGGCTCAGTGATGTAGAACCACCCTGATTGCCGCCCCTTTATGGTATCCACGTAGGTGCCCTCGAGCCAGGTGACATTAGGCATCTTGCCCACCATGGCGCCTCCGCACTCTGCTTACTGGCCACCAACCACCTTTGATTTGACATTGAAGGTTTTCAGCCATAGGCCGAAGTGGGGCCTGATGCGGAGGAAGGCCTCGCACACGACGATAAACGCCGAGATGTTGAGGATGAAATTGGGGGCCAGATCATGAAAATCCAGCCTGTAGTAGAACATGAGCCCGCAGACAAACGGGTGGAGAGGAAATCCCAGTCCGCGGGCGAAATGGGTAAGAAAAACTACCCTCTCATGGGGTTCGGGCATGGGGACGATCTGCCCCGCATTGGGTAGTCGGTGCGCAATATCCGCGGCCAAGTATCCGGCTTCCCGTAACTTTTTGATGTTCTCCTTCGTGACGGAGGAGACCATCCACTTGCCTCCTGCTCCAGACATAATTGGAGTGGTTTGAGAAGAATAACGCGAGCTTGGGCGTTAGAGCTCGAGTGTGCGGGAATGGGTAAGCGAGAAGGAAGAAGGCGTGGGTGAAAAAAGTAAATCTTTGTCCCTTTATAAGGGCGGAGGAGGCGATGAGTCTCCCCACTTGCCTGGCAAAAACTGCTTATTCCCCAGGCGCCGTAATTGATGGCGCGATTGGGTTACCCACGCCCGTATTGATGAGAATCTCGTGATAAGGGGAACACGATCTCTACTTTGACAAGACGTATCAAGAAAACCACCTCGCGATATGTGCGGAGCTGGTTGAGAAAAGCGAATCGAACAATAACTGGGCCATGGTGTGATGTCATGCTATCAAAACATGTCAGCAGATTAGATTTGTGGAAATATTATTCTCTCTATGGTGGTATGTGGAACTTATTTTGCAGGGTCGGACACTATCCTCATATTCAAGCTCTTCCATGGTGTATTCGGAGGAGGAAACCGCCTTGCAATGCCGAAGACAATACTGCATGCCGGACTCATCGTCATTGAAGTCTGGTTCAGGGGCTACTGAGAGAGTCCTGGATTAGGGGGTCTCCGGACAGCCGGACTATATTCTTTGGCCGGACTGTTGGACTATGAAGATACGAGATTGAGGACTTCGTCTCGTGTCCGGATGGGACTCTACTTGGCATTGAAGGCAAGCTAGGCAATACGGATATGTATATCTCCTCCTTTATAACCGACCTTGTGTAACCCTAGCCCCCTCCGGTGCCTATATAAACTGGAGGGTTTTAGTCCGTAGGACAATATACAATCATACCATAGGCTAGCTTTTAGGGTTTAGCCTCTCTGATCTCGTGGTACATCAACTCTTGTAATACTCATATCATCAAGAACAATCAAGCAGGACGTAGGGTATTACCTCCATCAAGAGGGCCCGAACCTGGGTAAACACGTGTCCCCTGCCTCCTGTTACCATCCGCCTTAGATGCACAGTTTGGGACCCCCTACCCGAGATCCGCCGGTTTTGACACCGACAAACACCGAGGGGAGGCGGCGGCGGGAGGCCCCCATAGGGCGGCGCCAGGACGGGCGGGCCATAACCACCAAGAGGCGGCAACGCAAGGGGGGCGACGTAGCCGGTGCCAGTCGGCTGGTAAGGCACGCCAATGAACGCCTGGTGGCCTGCAGGGCGGCACCCGTCCATGGGCTCTGCCCGTGGGCTGCGGGTAGCGTGGTGCCCTCCCGGTGCCCTGGGTCGGCTACTGCTGCGGGCAGCGGCCGTCGCCGCCACGCCGGTTGCGTCGGCCTCCTCCTCCTTGCGGCTGCTGGGGAGGCGTGGGGGCGCAGGTGGCGGCAACGGGTAGTATCCGGCAGGTGCAGAAGGACGCGGCTGACTCGGCGCGGCCGGTGGGGCAGGGCCACCCCGAGTGATGAACAAGTCCGGAGAATCCATGGAAGGCGACGAGGTGGAAGACAACGACGGTGGGAGGTGCGGCGGCTGCGGCTGGGAAGGCATCAGTGGTGGCGGGAAGAGTAAGGGGGCAGCGGTACGCGGGAGGGGGCGGCGGCGGCTCAACCTAGTAGGGTGTCGGCGGCGGCACGGCAGGAGGCGCACGACGGCGACGGCAGGTCAGCGCGGTGGGTAGGAGCGGAAGCGGCGCGACGGCACAGGGTGGCGGCGGCGTCAGAGGAGGACGCAACGGCTGGCCCTAGGTCAAGAGATGGGTGGGAGAGAAAGCGGCGAGGCGGCGTCAGAGGAGGACACGGCGGCGGCGGAGTGCGGCAGCGTGCGAGAAGGCGCAGCGGCGGCGGCGGCTGGCCCTAGGTCAGGACCTTCAAGATGATACCATGTAGAGAGATGTTTTATGAATACAATAATCGTTGAATTGATGGATACTGATGCACGTTTATATGATTATAAGGAAAAATCTTTATCTCAATTATACAAGACTAAGAGATGGACCACAATTTTAATATACATGCAACATAAAATACAACTCAACAATACTAGTTCGATTGATTTTTCCTATATCTTCGTTTGCCTTTTATATCGTGAAAAGCAAACTTCTCCCTCTGTGTCCACACAAACTACCTGCGTCGGCCTTTCAACCGAATATCATTCACAACGACATTTACCTCTCTACCTAGCGTGCTCTTTTACTCGCTAAAGAAGGCCGGCTTGTGCTAATTTTGGCGGCCAAGATTCATTGGGTATATTTTTTTTAACATAGAACACATGCAAGCGTTTATATATACGCGTATACAATCATCTTTATGAATGCACACACGCACACCTTATCTTTATGAGCATCTTCGAGTGACTGAGTTGGCATATCATCTTGAGATTTTACAAAGTCATCGATTTGAACCTTGATGTGTTGGGGATATCAGTGTCCTCCTAACCATCCAACCATAGGTTGGTTCGTGACTCATTGGCAACCTACCTTATGGTTGGAAGTAATAGAGGCGATCGATAATTGTAGACGCTGCAGATCATGTCTTTTTTATGCAAGTCGACGTGCACACTGTCCTCGATGGTTCTCCCTTCAACATTAGTCGTGTGATTTCACAACAATTAGCAGACCCATAGGTTGAAAGAATTTGGAGCTTTCATGTACCCTCTAGGGTGAGGATATGTGGTTGGTTGCCTCTTTCAGTTTGTTACTGTTTGGTTGTGTGCATCTTAATTATACAGAGGCTGGATGTTGGTCATCATGCTTTGTGTCCGCTTGATGCTACATTTTGAATTCATAAAAATGCCCTTTATCGGAAAAAATGTGGTTGGCTGCTCCTTCTTGACAAGCTAAACACACAGTAGAATCTGCAAATGAAACAATCATCAGTACCACTTCTTATCATCGATGCAATATTGCTAGTGAGAACATGCATCACTTGTTCTTTGGATGTATTGTCGGGTTTTTGCCATCGCCATGGGGTTCATCCTATCAACCAATCTCTTTGATGATATCTAGTTTGTTGCACCACTGAATGGTTTGCCTACCTCTATCACAACCTTTGTTATCCTAATCGTCTTGAGGACGATCTGGTGCCCACGATCCTTAAAAAAAGTTGCCAGCTTTATGTAGACATGTATCCGGTCATTAAAAATATAGAGATGGATTGGTTGTATAGATGAATAGGCTACAATCTGATGATCTTGGGTACCATTCTAGTCTGCGGCGTGATCACCTCTCCCCTAGATAATTTATCGAGAAAGTAAACTCTTCATCCTCATGGGTGTTCATTTGAAATTGAATATCCAGACGGGGAGTCTCCTACCATCCCCGCGACAGTTTCAAAAAAATCTCCACATGATAATTGTATTGAGCACTCCCTTGGTTCCTCCATTGAAATAGAGATAAGACATATTTTGATTGTCAAGTTTTAGCCATCAGATGCACCAACTGATACTATGTTGCTAGATAATCAGATGTACATCTAACGGAAGGGGAAAATCAATGGGAAGTACATTTGTTCTTGATTTATTTATATATTTACCAAGTATTTACTCAAACATTTTCCACAATACGTGTCATCCGGCATTTAACTGAAATCTTTGTTTCTACCTGAGATTTTGAGTTGGGACCTCACACGCGAGGGGGTGGTTTTTACCATGAATTATGGAGGTGGTCACCTAGTTAAATTCACATCTGCTCGCTAGGTGGACTAGATATAAATACAAT
>NC_041384.1:457841477-457864698 GCF_002162155.2 Triticum dicoccoides | reverse complement strand
TCCCCTACTTTATGGAAGGATACCAAAATTTGCGATCCATATTTTACCCTACTCACCTCTCTAAAAGTAAGATGAGGAAACATCGGCCCGAAGCTCCACGCCCTCCTAAAAAGGCCAACTACCAGAGACGGGAAGAAATTTTCCCTCGTACTGATAAAATCATCCTTCTACTTTGATCACCCCTTCTATAGGGACCGAGTTCTATGATATAGAAGGTGAATATACCAAGCAAGAACTTGTACTCCAATTTTATGTTGGTAGGTTTTAAACCACACTAACGAAGTTGCTTAATGAGGCTAACAAGAAGGCCTACACCAAAGTAAGCATGTGGAAGCAAAACATGCATGAAAGAGGGTAGGGGATAGATAATGCAAACACGGGGTGGCTCGAGGGAGAGTTTTACCCAAGTTCATATAGTTGGTGTTATCTTATGGAGGTTCAAACCACAAAGATTCTAACACAATAAATGTCTCGGCACCATCGCCCACAAAGAACCCAGTTGGAGTATTTCCATGCATTCCACCATGGCTTGCATGAATAAGCCTCACACTCATTGATCTTGCATGGAAAAGGTAACCACCGAGCCTTATACAATCTTCTTGATTTCTTCATAATGACTTGAAGGCTCTCAAGTTATTTCTAACTGTTTAGGAGGCATACACCCTCCAAGAGTAACAAGTAAAGCAAAGTCACTTGGATGCACTCATCAAAAGAACTTCAATCATAACCTCTCAAGGGCCCATAAGATCTCTCTCACACAAACAACGATAGGCTTAAAGAAAATAGAGATGAACACATAGAGAAGAATTCACAAAATAAGGAGCTTGGTCTTCAAACTGACAAGGGAACTACTCTGAAAGTGCTCTAAAAACTACCCAACAACCTCTCTTATCATGAAGGCGTATGGTGGTCTTCATAGAGAGAAGTCAGAAATTCAAGTGTTACTCTCTGAGAAGTAAGCAACCCTGATGTACTAAAGCTAAATTCTCATAACTATCTGACATGTTCAAAAATTGAACGGTGAGAAGGGAACACATGTCGCATAAGTGCACATCAACTCACGGGTACCAAGTTGTTCGGTAAACCTCTCAAAGAACCAAGTACTAAGAAGTACTAGGTATAAAAAGCTAGAATGTATTTATGGAAGATAGAATAAGCCGAAAGTATTTGATAAATAAAACCTTCGAAGGTGTCGTGATTAAAAATGGAATCGGTGCAGAAGTGCTAAATCTCAGCTCGAGGGTACTAACAAATTTAGTTGGGAGTAATAGACCTATAATAATACATAGGGGCTAAAGTAAATCAATATGTGCTTAGAAGTGTCGGACAAATAGTTATGGTCTCGGGTACCGAAGCTAAGTGAATAGCTCGGTCCGTTTTGGATTGTAGTAAATGGCCTTCTTCCCTAGAGAACTAGGTTTACTGAACCAGGAAGTGACGGCGGAGGTAGGAGCACTTACTTTTTTGTCACTTATCATCCTTATTTCCTGGACTAGTATAATGCAATTAATGTTAGATCATTGCGAAACTAAATGGAAGTGGTTGTAATTAATACAAGGAAATAAACATAATAGAGGTTTCGCGTGCAGTTGTGTACATGTGTATGAGATTTTTGAATAGACAAATAAACATAGGTATGATGATTAAATAGTAAAGGACTTGTAAGTACATAAGTGGGTGATGCATCCAAAGGTCACTTGATTTTCGACGCATCAAGAACTGAGTCGTCCAAACATCGCCATAATCCGTCTCGCGGGTTTGCCTTGGTTATTAATGATTTACTAGAGCAATGCATTAATATTTAATGACTTCATCATTCATGCACAAGGAATTTGCTTGGGATACTATAGAAGCCTTAATGTCACTGCTCCTCGGTGTAGCTTTCCACTCTGCCTTGCTAATTGCCCCTCCTTGTGTCTCTCATCAATGCATCGGGTACGAGTGAGTTGTAGGAGACATGAGACAAATGAAGGGAAATGTTGCATGGAAAACAATAAATTTTCTACGCACACGCAAGATCTATCAAGGAGATGCACATCAATGAGAGAGGAGAGTGTGTCTACGTACCCTCGTAGACCATAAGCGGAAGCGTTTGTTAACACGGTTGATGTAGTCGAACTTCTTCACGCTCCAACCGATCGAGTACCGAGCGTACGGCACCTCCGCGTTCAGCACACGTTTAGCTCAGTGACTTCCTCGCCTTCTTGATCCAGCAAGACGGCGAAGTAGTGAATGAGTTCCGGTAGCATGATGGCGTTGTGACGGTGATGGTGATGCTATCTCCGTAGGGCTTCGCCTAAACACTACGAAAATATGACCGAGGGACTAAACTGTGGAGGGGGCGCCGCACACGGCTAAGCAAATGTCGTGGGTTTGTGTGGCGCCCCCTCCCACATATATATAGGTGGGGGGAGGGAGGACACTACAAAAAAAATACACTTCCGTGATGATACGTGTTTGTCATAGTAGGTCACGTTTTCTGTCATGCATGTACATCCATGATGATTTTATAACAGAATCAAGATAGTCATATATGTGCTCTCGTAGAAGTGTTCCATGACATTACCAAAATTATCATCACGGAAGTGTCCACGTCCACGACGATAAATGGTGTGTCATGAAAGTGCTTTCGTTAAGGGTGACCGACACGTGGCATCCACCGTAATGGGTCGCCATTAAGCTATCGGGTCCGGTTTTGGATCCGATAACCCGTTAACAGCCCAAACCAATGAGGATTTTCCACGTGTAAAATTCTCATTGGTCGGAGGAAACATGTGTTGGCTCACCGTTGGGACAGATGTCATCCACTCATTGGACAGGAGGCGCCTATGATAGGTCGACACATGGCATGGCCCAACAGTGGCCCATTACGGTGAAAAAGGTCGGCCCAGTAAAAATTAGCAGGCTGGCCCATATAAGGCCTACTTGTGTCAGGTCCATTAAAGCCCACGGCCCATAAGAGATGTGCCAATTCATCCCATCAACGACCCGTTTAAGATTTGACACCATTGTAGCCCATCGTCAGTTTTAGCCCGTTAACAGCCCGCTATATATTTGGGCTCAATATCGGTCCGATGTGATTTCGGCCTGCTAACGGCCCATTCAAGGGATGGGCCAATTTTCAGGATGTGCATATTTCGGCCTTTTAGCGACCCATTTAAGTGTTGGGCCAATTTTCGGCCCGGTGTGTCTTTCAGCCTATTGACGGCCCATAAATGATTTGGGCCATTTGTAGTCGGACCTTAATTTTGGCCTTTTAGCGACCCATTTAAGTGTTGGGCCAATTCCCGGCCCGGTGTGTCTATCAGCCTGTTGATAAATGAGTTAGACCATTTGTAGTCGAACCTGAGTTTTGGCCTTTTAATGGCCCATGCTATTCATGGTCCAATACCAGCCCACTTTCTCTTTCGGCCTGCTAAAGGCCCACAACACAGTTGGGCCATTTACAGTATGACCTGACTTTCGGCCTCTTAGCGGCCCATGCTCTTCATGGTCCAGTATGAGCCCATTGTCTCTTTCGGTCTGCTAAAGGCCCACAGTATAGTTGGGCCATATGTAGCCCGACCTTAGTAACGGCCTATTAACGGCCCATGAAATCAAATGGACCCACTTGTTGCCCGCTTCGATGTCGGCCTGTTAACAACGCGGGAGGTAAGAGGGCCGACCATTAACTTTAGGCCTGGTAATGGCCCATTAACTTAATGGGCCCACTAAAGTACATACATGTCTTTAGGCCCAATTAGATAATTTGAGCCCATTACGACGAGCAATTATGCACAGGACCAAAACCAATCAAGCAAAGGTACGACATACAGGGAAAAACGTTGCACATCCAGCATATATTACAGGAAATTACATCCATGTACTAGGCAATCAAAGATTGATGCCAATGCAAATAAATGAATAGAACCTAACGATCTACAACGTCACAATTTGTAACCCCAGCGCGGATGACGCCCATAAGCAAGTGGGCAAGTTCTTGCTGCTTTGCTACACTGTCTCTGAAAACATTGATCAGTTGTTGTTGCGCATGAATGTGCAGCTCTGATTCCTTCACCATTTCCATCATTGCTTCAACCATTAATTGGTTCACAAACATACATTTTTTTGTTGCATTCGGGACAGAGGAAACTGAACAGATTCAGATGGCGATTTTGGCAGGCTTGTATTATTGATAGTGGAGAGTGTCTCGACCACTGCATCATAACATAAATTAGGAGGGGAACCAAACAGATTAATCATGAGTTATTGCCATATTACCTGGCCTAGATTTATTGGAAAGAAACAATGGGGTTGCCTTGCTGTTTTCAGAGTTTGTCTTCTTATCTTCAGCAGCCTGCACCAAATTAACACACTAGCGTTGGTATCATTGCCCGGATCAGATAATAGGAAAGCAACATTGACACAACGAACGTTTGGGCAACCAGGCCACACCAGCCTACACCAAATTAACACAATATGGCACATCTATCATCAGACAGGTAAGGTAATACAAAAGGAACATTGACACAATGAATGAATGGGCAACCGGAGCAGCACTACAATTCAATAATGTGCATGATATGAGATAGTACACCCATGCAGCTCAGTATGCAAAACTACCAGGTAGTTTTCCTTACAAAAATCAACATTGTCGCCTTTAACATTTTTCTACAACTGAATTTAGATCAGATAAAGGTTGGATTCACACCGATTAACAAAATATATGCTGATGTAAAAATATAGTGATATACAGCAGGTACTTACATTAGCATTGGAGCACAGAGAATTCTGCAAAATACTTTCCTCGAATATGATCCCAGTATAGAAAGTCTTCTATCCTTTAAGCTTATTTTTCTGAAAGAGAGATGGGTAAGAAACATGTAGAAAATATTATCAGAATGCTATAAAATTTCATGATGCGAGGATACGCACATGCTTCTTAGAATGGAGTTGACATATTTTTGCTGGACTGGAGCGGACTAGTTCTTTGTCCAGCGGAATCTGCTTATTGTCAGTGGGAGTTGGGTTTCTCTGTGCTGGAGCAGTATCTATGAAAACTGGAGTTGGTTTATTATCTCCTAGCGTTTGGATCTTTTGCAAAGACCTGGTTTCTAACCCTTCAGATTCTAACATAGTCATCTTCCCCTTGCATGCCTTATATAGAAGAATGGTGCTTCAATTATGAAACATGCTACAATAGAGATGGAATAGGTACTGAAGAATAGAAAGGCATAACGTATTGACATGTATTCCCTCCATCCGAAAATAAATGGATGGGTCTAGGCATATTTCAGTTCTAGATACATCCAGTTTTATCCATTTCTGCGACATGTAATCCGGATGAAGGGAGTATGATGTAAGAGCTAGGGATACGACAGGACACCAGTGTAAAAAACACTACTTGAATGTAAAATTGTATGCTAGCGGAATACATTACAGAAAAACACTAAGGCAACATATGCATGTATGATTGGGAAACTAAGATGGCATTGCAAGAGACCACTAGAACATCACTTCAATGTAAAAAAAAGAACATGGTATGGTAGACAGATGAAGTACATACTAATGAATAACAATGCATAAGATATTGAGAAGCATGATGTCCAAGCTAATCAGATGGCATTGCGATAGTGTAGAATGACAGTACTTGAATTTGAAAATATGTTATCATTAATGGAATAGGTACTGAAAAACAGGAAAGCATGCCATGCTTACATGCATGATCAGCAGGTGAAGCACAAGGCATTGCAATAGAGTAGATGCACTCCAGGACATTATATGCATGTTGTACCCATATCGAGGGCCAAGTTAGAGCAAGGACCTTATGGGGTGAATAGGATTCATCATCTTTCTGCAAGTCTTGTGAAGAACTGCCTTTACATGTTCCATCATATTGGGTATCATTGACGTCAAGTTTGTTGGCCGTTACATTGCTCCGTGAGGTTCTTGTGGATAAATCAGTGCGTGCAATTATATCTGACATGCATGGAAGACAACTAGTAGTTAGATTTATGTAATGAGTGCCTGTAGGAGACGACATAAATAGTAGGACGGGGGTTAACTAGCAGCAACAGGTCTCAAAAACTAAAGGGAGAACACAGATGAAAGCTACAGAATATGTATCGTTTGTACTCGAGATTAACTAGATGGCACACAAAAGTATTAAGGAACAACATAGGTTATAATAGAAGTGGTATAATACTATAATCACCAGCCTGTGGGATAGCATTGGCTGATGGATGATAACTATGGAACAACGTTACCTAAAGAACAAGTCTCTTAGCTGAACTATGGAACAACGTTAGCTCCTGAACAAGACCTGTAAGAGATCAACATGAATATACAGTGAAATGTGATAATCTATTTTCCATGCTTAGATGAATAACAAAGCCATAAATGTTGCACACAGGTAAGGTGAGGGTACAACCTATCTGACCGCCATCCATAGGAGTGAGCATCATGTGTTGACTTGTCGATGGCCCTGCAGTTGTTGTGGCTGTCCATGTCGGGCACACGCATTCGATGCAGGGAACTGTTAAGTGGGGACTATAGCTCCCTTCTGGTGTATGCTTCCCTTGTTGGAGCAGCTGCGGTGAATCGGAAGATGGTGTGGCTGAAGATGCAGAAAACGCATAATGTTAAGAACGACACATCTCTTTGATCTGAAGAAATACCCTAAGAGATCAACAACAAGGTACGAGAGTGGTCACACGTCTGTTGACTGAAGACTAAATTGGGGTCACATGATTTTATTTTATTTTGGTACTGTCTGATCTACGCCGGATGGCTTGATGGACGTCTTGTGCCTCCCGACTGACACTGTTTGGAATCTTCCCCGAGGAGCCAGTGACCACCGGCAGAGCAGCCTGCCTCCGCCGTCCATGGCCCCGACAAAAAACCCACTCCCTGCCCCACCGCACTGCCGTGGTTGCGCCGCCCCCGGGCCAATCCACAAAGACTCGCCATCATCCAGATCCGGCGGTGGCAGTACCTTCAACCCACGCAACTCTAAGATAGCCATCTAAGCGCTGCTTCCACGGTGAACTTGCGCCCCCGCACCCTTACATTAGACACCAGCCAACCGGCTGCCTAGGAGTTCCGCCGGCTCAAGGGGTGCTGCTTCCCATTGGGAATCGACTGGCCCATAATAAAAATTCAGACAACTGACGCCTAAATAAAGTGATTTCAGATGAGGGTGCGACCTATCCGGCGGCCCAGTGAAGTAGGCAGCTCTAGCTGCCTAGTCGGTGAGGCCGGCACGGTTGCGGTGGCTACCCGCGGCAGGGAAGCAGAGATGTCGCGATGGTCGACGGCTACTGGGAAGCAGCGTCGGGGCTCTAGACGGGTCCAAAGTTGGAGCCGCTCCGGCGCCGTGAACAACGGGTGGGGGTGAATCGGCTCCGGTATGGTTCACGCGGCCGTTGTAGAGGAAGCTCCGGCAACACGGAGTAAGAGGCACACGGCCCAGTGCACGACGGCAAATGGACAGTGTCTCCTGGATTAGAGAGGAGGGCGGCTGTGAATTTGGTGCGGTGGGGCGCCATGGAGGAGGGGTTGATGTTTCGCGGCTCGGGAGAAGGGAGCTTCTGGGGAGAAGGTGATTTGGCGCCCACAAGGTATGAATGGGGAATTGGGAGGGGGAACCATTTCTTACGGACACATTTGTCTGAAATGTGGGGGGAGTTATAGTTCTACCCCTGCCTTTAGGCTTCTCGGCTTGGGTCTATGTACTGAGGGTTGGTGATAGTAGAGTAACTTTGCTTCTCCCAATTAGTGGGCACGAGCGATTTCGGACGAGGAGGGTGTGTTTTGAAATATAGTGGGCGCGAGCGATTTCGGGCGAGGAGGGCGTGTTTTGAAATATAGTGGGCGCGAGCGATTTCGGGTGAGGAGGGCGTGTTTTGAAATATAGTGGGTGCGAGCGATTTCGGGCAAGGAGAGCGTGTTTTGAAATAGTGGGCGCGGGCTATTTCGGGTGAGGAGAGGGTGTTTTGTCGACCATGGTTTATGAATTATTCGGCACATGTCATTTCGGCCAAGGAGAAGGCGTGCTTGGATGAAGTTACGAACCTACCCTCGATGTACAACGGGACAATTGATGTGTGTCCCACATAGGCCGGTAACTTCACGTCCCCCATTTATTTGCTCAGGCGAATTCCACCGAGCAGAGGGTGTTTAACGGTTCACTCAAATTTTGGGAGAACGAGCATCCATGTCTACCTTACCAAGTCGATTCGAATCAAATTTTGAAATATTAGCTTGCCACTTCTTTTTTAGATGGAGAGATGATGCTCGGGAGTAATGTGTTTTTACATGCTCGTTGCTAGCGATTTACTACATGAAAAATAGTTGACCCACTCAAAAACGGGAATCAAACCCAAAATGAAATATCTCGATTCAATGAAATAGTTCATTCACCAGGTCAAAATAGTGAACTAAATCCAAGATTGAACACCTCAATCGAGTAGCATGTTTTACAGTATTATAGTACTCCATGAACATGTTGAAAGTCAAATTAATGAACTTGCTTGATATACGCATATATCCGTTCATGTGTGGATTGCAGACAACATGTTCTCCAATTTAAATATTTGAATGCAAGTTTATATCGAAACATGGTTTATATCATTCTTTGATGCATAAAACGCGACCTCCCCCTCTCCAGGACTCCTGTTCTCTCTCTCTCTCTCTCTCTCTCTCTCTCTCTCTCCAACAATCTTCAATTCTGTCGCACGCATCCAACACAGAAACCTTGTTGCTCCCTCTCCCTCTCTCTCTCTCCGTCTCTCTCTCTCTCTCTCTCTGTGTGTGTGTCTCTCTTTGTGTGTATATGGGGGTCTTTCTAGTTTGCATGCATATATACTCCATCTATAGGTCTCTCTCGCACACTATGTATGGTTCTCTAGTCCAAGCTAAATATCTTGGGTGCACTCATCGTACGCACACAAATTCCTTGGCTCATTGCCCGTAACTCTCTCACGCACCACTCTGTCATCTAGGAGCTCTTCCCTCTCTCTCTCCCTCAAACTCTCCATCTACCTGGGTCACACATACACATGCATATCTCACTCGCACTCGATAGACCCATCTAAAACTCTATCTCTCTCCCTTGTTCTCTCTCCATCTCACACGCACACACACAATCTCATTCCTAGCCAAGTATGATGGTCTCTTACTCAAATGTAGGCACACGCAGTCCCCCTATATGTATATGACCAGCTAATGTTAGTCTCCATCACAAACATGTGCATGGTCTATCTCAATTTCTCTCGGGGCATCTTTCTATCGTGCATGCACCTCCCTTGATCTCCCACCCCTATACTCCCCTCACGATCTCGAGGGGATCTCTCTATCACAAACACACCCTCTCTCCCTCCCCATGCGTCCATGTTCTCCATGTGTCCCTCTCGACCTTTGTTCCTTGTTGGACAGACCTCTATTGGACATGTGCTATAGGGGTGTCTCTCTCCATTGCAAACAATCACGCACTAGCTATCTTCGTGTATCTCCTCACCTCGCTTTTCTATATCGGAGGTGCACGCGTGATATGTTTGCATAAGAAACGAAAAAACGCACACTCTCTCTAATTTATCATTTGTTGTCCCTTTCTCTTTCACACACATACTCTTTTTGCACACTCACTCATTCGCCTTCACACACACTTGATCTCTCTCTCGACTTAGGCACTCTCTTCGGTTCATAGCATATAGATTTATTGAAAAGTCAAACATCACAAAGTTAGATCATGTACGTGGAGAAAAACATTTACATCTAGAACGGCAAACATATACCATTAGATTCATCATGAGATGTAGTTTCGTATGATGTATCTTTTGTATTGTAGATACGTTAGGACCCCGATTCCAAGTCACATCGATCTAGCCGGTAACACCTCATATCACTTTGCGGCCTCACACACGGTATTCCCACGGGTGTCGGCTTACCATGGCCCGGGACCGTTTGCGCCTTTTGGCTCACGTATATGATAGTGTCGCTAGCATCCATATGACAGAGAACCCGGGCCGACATGGCTAGTCGTGAACCCAAAGCGGCACTAAACTATGGGGACAGGCATACATGAATCACATCGAGCATGTCGGTCAGCAGTGTGTGAATCCGGGCTAACAGGACTTCGGGAACCCAGGCTGTAGCAGGCTAGGCAGGACTCCGGTTGTCACCGCGTGACATTTCCCTGAAGGGACAGACACAGGAACGAAGTGAAACACATGCCGGCCATTCAAGTGTCCTGAGCAGTAGTGCTGGGCTAACAGGACTCCGGTGAACCGGGCTGTAGCGGACTACTATGGCTCATGGAAGCACTAGACTACATTTCCCCATAAGAGAGGCTGCCAAGGATAAACAACTAGATTGTGGGATCCCACACATACCAAGAATTTCAATCATACACATAATATGCTCGATATGTGTAAATACAACATGGCATCACAACATAACTCTATAACTTGGGATGATTCCAGAGGAAGCGAAACAAACTTTCCCAAATTCATGGTGGCAACTTGCTTCAAATGCACGTGAACTAGAGGAAGTCACTTCTTATACCAAACATATGCTTCATGGGCTAGCATGAAGAAATGCTTTCAAGTTTCCAACACTAGCTTAATGTTCAACATGAATCATGGATAAGATGAAAATATTGTCGATGGGCTCAACAACAGGTCATCCAGATTTCCGTGAAGATGGAATTCCATAATTATGTGAACAATGTGATAGCATTGGTCAGACCCAAAAGATATAACGGTGTATGCTCGAGGAAACAACCACGAGTAAGACAACATTATGAACATCGTTGGTTCTCATTTGACTTGACGATAGGCCACACTCAAATCAAGGTTTGGACAGGATGATAGATTCAACAACCGATCCCGAGGAACAATCGATGAAAATATCATCTTTCCTCAACACACACACACACACAAGGATATCCCTTTGGAATGAACTGAGCCGGACAAGCTTTCATCTTCCAACTCTCCAAGTTGTTCTTCAGCTTAACCAACTAGCTCAGGGTAACCAACACAGATTCTTGGAGAAGGGGTGGTTTACAAGAAACCAACTTTATCACGAGCTCAACATAACAGTCAGGGGGCAACCTGGTGATACTTCCGAGGAAATATTCCGAAAATCACGAACCACCGATATGTTTCTAAGCTCGGGAACAATCTTGCTTTTTAGAGCAAGACGATATGATCAAGAGAGCGAGGGACTAACACAATCCTAACTCATTGATCAAAGAGTGCACCGGAAATAAGGACAAGCTAGCACGATCAATCTCAGAATGATGGTTCAGTAACCAACATGCTAAGGATGAGGATGTTGTCCTTTAACTACCAAGCAACGAAGTTGCTAGGAGTATTGATTTCACGCATCATGATTCACTTCTCAGATAACATGGGGACCAAGGAATGAATAATGTTGGCAAGAAGTATCACTGTATCAAGAGTTCATAGGATGGTGTGCAATTCTCACGATATTCTTAACATAAAGTGGGTAATACTTCAGGGTAGAACAGAATCAAAAGCTTAATTGCATTTGATCTGCGGAATACAACTGCTTTGACCCAATCCTAGAAATGGATGAGGTACTGGAGCTTGTTTCTCCTAGTCATTCTGGGATAGAATGGCTTGACGGACCACAAGAATGATAGGCATCGATGAACGCAAATGCACACATACTCCTAGCTATCAATTGATAGAGGATGGTCGGGATACAACTGAGGAGGAACAACTCAAGGAACATATAATTTTCTGAGTTGTGGATGCATAGATTAATATGTCGAACCAAGTTCAACAGGTTTCTTCCAAATAACCCATGCAGAAAGGTAGAACTGGCAGAATCACAATTATGAATGGAGAACTCATCAAGAGCACTCTGGTTGTGATATTTTGGTTCAAAAGAACTTCTGCCATAAGCAATTCATGGTATTTAGAAGAAAGAAATACCACAGACCTCGAGGACTATCACAAAGGTTACTAATATCCTAAAGGAACTAGCAACACTATCAACATGAGGTAGGTAGGGTGAATCTCGGGTTCAGGAACCTAGGAATAGAATACCTACTACTAAATGGCATCACGGGATGCTTTCGAGAATGGTGGCCAGAATCATCACACTGGGAACACAAAACATGGCTAGATTACTAGGTGACTCCCTAAAACACCTAGGGTCATAATAATAGCTCCAACATATATGTCGAGTCAACAGAGTACCTCAACTCACCGATTAGTGTGCTTATTCTAACCAAAAAGGACATCAGGAACGGAAAGAAAGGATTTGCAAATGCATCAGACTATGTAGAGACCTGGGATGACTCGGACAGCATAACGGCTGTAAATGCTCAAAAAGATTTGAGACATCCTGCAAAATGGTGGCATAACCACTCAACATCACAATATCAAAGTTCTGAGGCCAGCTATGACATATGGAAGTAGTAGGAACTGAACTGAGGCTTAAACTCAACAATCCTAGGCAAGTACGGTTTAGTAACACATCATCCTGAGAGATAGAAGAGAAGCCTAGTTCTTAACCCCCGCAGAAAAGAAGAGGGTGACTCAGATCAGAAGGGCATAGGGTATAAGAAGTAAAAAGAGCCTTACGTTCCCTTCCACAATCAATTCCCCTACATAACTAAAGCATTTCTAGACACAACTTCGACCGGTTTGGCTTGGTAATCCTATAGGCAGTCAGGCTCTGATACCAACGCTGTCAGGACCCCGATTCCAAGTCACATCGATCTAGCCAGTAACACATCATATCACTTTGCGGCCTCACGCACGGTATTCCCACGGGTGTCGCCTTACCATGGCCCGGGACCATTTGCGCCTTTTGGCTCACGTATATGATAGTGTTGCTAGCATCCATATGACAGAGAACCCGGGCCGACATGGCTAGTCGTGAACCCAAAGCGGCACTAACCTATGGGGACAGGCATACATGAATCACATCGAGCATGTTGGTCAGCAGCGTGTGAATCCGGGCTGTAGCACTGGGCTAACAGGACTCCGGGAACCCGGGCTGTAGCAGGCTAGGAAGGACTCCGGATGTCACCGCGTGACAATTCCCCAAAGGGACAGACACAGGAACGAAGTGAAACACATGCCGGCCAGTCAAGTGTCCTGAGCAGTAGTGCTGGGCTAACAGGACTCCGGTGAACCAGGCTGTAGCGGACTACTATGGCTCATGGAAGCACTAGACTACATTTCCCCATAAGAGAGGCTGCCAAGGATAAACAACTAGATTGTCGGATCCCACACATACCAAGCATTTCAATCATACACACAATATGCTCGATATGTGTAAATACAACATGGCATCACAACATAACTCTATAACTCAAGTATTTATTCATTAGGCTCCGAGGAGCGAGATATTACAAACATGGGTCTCATGACCCAACAATCATAGCATACAAATCAAGGCACATGCGGAAGCTTAACATGTCTGAGTACAGACATCTACAAATGAAAAAGGCTAAGAAGCCTGACTATCTTCCAGATCCTGCCGAGGGCACAAGATCGTAGCTGAGTTATCAAGCTAAACGTCGAAGTCCACATGGAACTACTAGCGATACTGATGTCTCTCTTCAAAACATAAAATAGGCAAACATGAATACAAATGTACCCAGCAAGACTTACATCAGAACTATCTACATATGCATCGGTATCAATAAAGGGGGTGGTGGAGTTTAACTGCAGCAAGCTAGCTTTGACTCAATGGCTAACCTGAACTACGACTGCAAGCAACTCTTTTGAGGTGGCGCACATGAGTCCACATATTCACCATTCAATACACCACTATGGATCTGCTCCCGTCTCCCTACAAGAAGGCCATCCATAGCACTCACACTTATCTTGTGCATTTTAGAGTATCCACTTTCACTTGTCTATGAACTGTATAGGCAACCAAGTATTCCTTTACCACGGACGCGGCTATTCGAATAGATGATGTTAACCCTGCAGGGGTGTACTTCTTCATACACGCTCTCACCACTTACCGTCGTTTACACGACATGTACTCGGCAACCTTCAAGCGGAAGCCCAACGAGGGTGTCGGCCATGGCCTACCTAAACACTCAAGTCTCTAGTCCAGGTTTATCGCCTATCCAGGTTCCATCCGCAGGGAGTCCGGCAGAGGTTTCCACATACGGCCCCGAACGATGTGTACAGGGTTCCGAGACACCAAACGGGCGCCCGGCATGCCCGGCCATGGTGTATCTACCGCATCATAGCCCACCCCTAGGGTCAGCGCTACGCACGGCTGCCAACACATATCCTATAAACACCAGAAACTAGTTGCAACTCCTGGACAGAGGACTGGAGTGGTTAAGAAGCCGAGAGGGTCCATTGGTTTTGGGCCCAATGCATGGTAGTAGCTGGTTCTTAAATCACACATACAGATCTCAGTTCTTAAGGACGGCCTCAATGAAACAACCCACCATGTACTCCTATATGTCCTCTCATCGATACCTTTACCAAATCGTGTTCAACACACTTAGCTCACACACGGTAGGACATGTTCACAACTTTCCAATTCATCCCTGATGAATCAGACCTGACACGACTCTAAGCAATAGCAAGCGTGACAAACAAACATGAATGAGTAGGCACAGCAGGGCTCAAACAACTCCTACTCATGCTAGTGGGTTTCATCTATTTACTGTTGCAATGACAGGTCATGCAGAGGAAAGGGGTTCAACTACCGCAACATGTAACAGTTGAATCGTTGTTGTCCTAATGCAGTAAAAGAGAGTAGGAGCGAGAGAGTGGGATTGTATCGGAATGAACAAGGGGTTTTTGCTTGCCTGGCACTTCCGAAGATGATATAGCTCTTCATCAGTGTCATTGATCACATCGTCGAAACATACGTCTACCGAGGGGGAACAATCACCGGCAAACACAAAAAGAAAAACAATCAATGTAATGCACAACATGATGCATGATCATGACATGTCAATATGATGTGTTTGAGCTAATGCAACTAAAACCAGGGTGGTTTGAGCTTATTTGAATCAAAGATTCAAATACAATCCTAAACTATGAACTCATATAAGTGCATTATCATGTTTCATCTAAACATCAAGGTTAGGTTGCTCTAACATGCATGAAACCAGTACAGATGGATAGATTGGATTTTTCTGATCATTTTTCATATGTAATTTGTTTGATTTGGAGTTATGGTTGAATTACTATGAATTTTTGAAGTTTGCAACATTTCCCGGAATTTCCTATATAAAAATAAATCCAGAAAAGATTTACTGCATCAGCCTGGCGTCAGTGTGATGTCAGCGCTCAACTGAGACGGTCCAGGTAAACCCTGACCTGTGGGTCCCGTCTGTTAGTGTCAATAAACAAACTAAGTTTAGTTAGCGTTAAACTAATACTAACCTAGTTTAGTTAATGCCCTGGGGCCCACACGTCAGTGACCCAGAGGGTCAAACTGGCCCCCCCGGGGTCAACAGTCAGTGGGGACCAAATTCGCCGGCGCCTTGACGCTAGCGACGACAGGCGCGGCGGAGGGGCTCGGAAATGAGCCACAGGGCATCATTTTGGCCGCGGTCTGTTGCGTCCGAACGTACACAGCGGCGCGCATCAAGTGGCGGCAGCGGTAGGTGCTGGGGTGGCATGTAGCGGCGGTAGCGGTGAGCCAGTAGGCGGCCGGAGTACGGGCGCATGCGGGCAAGGGGCTACGAGGCGCTAGGGGGCCATCTGGTGGCTGTTTGGCCTCCTGAAGGCACCAGGAGCATGTTTAGGTGCACGGCCGCGAGCGGTTCGAGCTCAGCCCACGGCGGCGATGAGGTATGCGGCGGCGAGCTTCGGAGCTCATGAAGGTGGCGGCTACCGCACGGTCGTGAGCAGGGGAGGAGGGGGAAAAGATGCGGGGGCTCACAGAGAACACGCAGGGACGGTCAGTGGGCTCGAGGCCGGTCCGGTGCGGCGAAACGGCGAAGCCAATCTCCGGCGTCCGGAGGAAGAAGACAACGGCGAGGCATCACTGCAGGGCTCCCGACGTCGCTTGGCGTGGTGAGGAGGAAGAATGGGTCGAGGCGGAGCCTTGGGATGCATCGGGAAGGTGAGGCGGTGGTTGTGGCCGCGGTGAACGGCGTCGGTGGCGACGGCTGCGCTCGGGCATGAGAGGGAGAGAGAGCAGAGGAGGGAAAGAGCTCGGGAGAGAGTGAGCGGCGGTCGGGGAGGCTGCGTGTCGACGTCCAGATGTCCAGAGCATCGAGGGAGAGCGGCAAGCAGGAGCTGGCGAGGCGCGTGGCCAGCGCGCGGCGAGCACGCGCTCATCCTTCTGTCCAGGGAGGAAGACAACAGGGAGGCTGCGGTGGTGGGCTGGGCCGCCAGCTGGAGTTGGGCCAGGTGGGGCGCCAGGTAAGTTTGGGCCAGGTAGGTTTCCCTCTCTTCTGTCTTCTAATTTTGTTTTTGTTTCCTAATTATTTGCCTCTGTTTTGAGCTTAGGAAAAATGCCAAGGCATTTCCTAAAATCCTGAAAATATTCATGGACACTTCTTGAATTATTTCAGTGGCCCAAAAATAGTTTCAACATTATTTGAACATTTAAATTATTTATAGTATTTTAAATGCCCAAAGTCAAATACAATAAGATTTAATTCAAAATCCAGAATGGCCTAGAAATATGTGCATGATTTTTGGCAGAGGTTTTCACCTTTAACAAAAATCATGAACTTTTCTAAAGGGAATTTGGGATCATTGAAAATATTTTTATTGAACCTAGTTGAATTCATTTGGTTCTAGGGTTTCAACAATCCCCATTTTAAGTTTCATGAAATTTAAACATGATGCGTGGATGCAATGCCACTAGTTACAAGAAGATTTCTAGGGCTGCGACAAGATATAAATAACATTTGCGTCAACCCGATCGAAGTTTCCAAAGTTTGACTTTTAAAAAATTTACATGCACTGCATTATCGAGCGGATGGAATATCTCTTTCCCCCTCTCAGCTATCTGACGCACCACTCAGCCTTATCAGGGCTCCTCTATCTCTCTCAAACTTTATATCTCCCTGGTTCACACATACACATGTCTCGCTCACGCTACATATAGACCCATCCAACACTCTCCGCCCTTGTTCTCTCTCTATGTGACACGCACCCCCCTAAGTAGTATAATCCCTCACTCCATCATAGGCGCACGCACTCCCCCCTAAGTATGATTATCTCTCACTAGCCATCAGGAACACACGTATTGTCTCCTTCCATCCATACGTCTATCTCGATATCTCTCGGGGTATCTTCTATCGTGCACACACCTTATCACTCGATCTTCCACCCATGTAGTCCCATCACGATCTCCAGGGGATCTCTCTATGACAAACATACACTCTCTCCTCCCCATGTCCTCATTTTCTCCATACGTCCCTCTTGACCTCTCTCCCTTGTTTGTCAGACCCCTCTTGGCCACGTGCTAGTGGTCTTTCTCTCTCGGTTGCAAACAACCACACACTATCTCCTCACTTTGCTTCCGTTGTCGAAGATGCATACGTGATATGTTTGCATAAGACACACATGCATTTTCTCTACTTTTATCGTGTGTTGTCCATGTCTCTTTCACACACATACTTTTTCACTCACTCTTTCTATTTCACACGCACAGACACACACACACTCTCTCTCTCTCTCTAGTTAGGGACTCTCTCACGTCCATAAGCATATGGATGTTTTGAAAAGTCAAACCTCAGAAAAGTTTGACCAGGTATATGTGGAGAAAAAAATTTACATCCGGAATGATCATTAGATTCATCACAACATGTACTTACTTCATACTATCATTTATCTTTGGTATTGTAGATATAAGTAATTTCTTTATAAACTTGGTCAAAGTTTCAAAAGTTTGACTTTAACAAAAATGTTGGCACTACATTAATGAACGGAGGGAGTGGCTCTTTCTCTCTCTTTGCTATCTCTCATGGGCCTCCCCTCTCACTCGAACTCTCTATACCGATGAATTATACTCTCATTGTGTCAGCGTATAGCTCCGTATATTGTTTAGTTGACCGGTCAACCAGTCCACATGCTACCTTGTCAGCTCGTGTTCTCTATCTTAGTGTGCTGGCCCATGTGGCAGTGGGTGAAAATAAGTAAACTAGAGGCCCATCTGACACGTGGTGAAGTAAACAAAGTTGAAACCACTCGGGGTAGCACCTCGCACGCTAGTAAATTGAGGGTGCATTGAGGACACACTTCTTCCATGTGAAGGACACACTCGCGCACAATGCACCACTGCGCGGCGGCATGCACAGAAGGACGCACTCACGCACACCCAGCAGGCCAGCACACAACACACACCAGCACACGTGTACACTGGCATCGCCGCCGGTTGAGATGGACGGCGAGGGAGCCAACAAGTAGAGGCGGCTCGAGCCAAAACCGCATCTGGCGAGCCTGGACTTCATCAACAGCCTCCCCGACGACATGCTACTCGTCATCATCGGCCTCCTCCCCACCAAATCTGCCATGCGGACCGCCCTGGTCTCCCGGCGGTGGCGCCCCCTCTGGCGCCGCGTCCCCCTCAACCTCACCGGCGACAGCTGCATCTACGACGGGGATTGCAAACGCATGGCCGTAGTCTCCAAGATCCTTTCATCGCACCCTGGGCCAGCCAAACGCATTGACATCCGCATGTTCAGTACCAACTGCATTGGTCCAAGCCAAGTTCAACAAGTAGTTCTTATCCCCCGCCCTAGACCATCTCGAGGAGCTCAGCGTTGAAGCTAGACGATGTCGCTCTCTACCATCGTCTGTGCTCCGCCTCACGCCAACGCTGCACCGCGCCAGCTTCAGCTCCTGCTATCTTCCCCAGATTAATGCCGTGCCCGCCCTTCTTCTCCCTCAACTCAAGCAGCTTGACATCTTCGATGTTGGCAACTCGAAGCAGGCTATGGAGCACCTGCTCCACAGTTGTACTATGCTTGAGTACCTTCATCTTGAGCAGATCCACAGGTTCATTAGCCTCCACATCGCCTCGATGAATCTCCCATGGATTTATGTGTCTTGCTGGCCCTGCAACAAGACATCAATTGGGAAGAGATCACTCCAGCCACTCCACGTTATGGTCATTGAGAATGCGCCTTTCCTTGAGAGATTGCTTGTATCTGATCTAGAAGGTCCAACAAAAATCAGGGTCATTGACGCGCCGAAATTGACAGCGTTGGTGTACTCGTTTGTCAAATTCTCCGAACTCTTTATTGGATCTGTAATCGTTCAGGTACAACACTCATCTTCTTCTCCGTCTTCTTGAAATTCACATTTTTAAATTTCTTCTTGATGTATTTACGACCGTCTTCCAAAAAATGATTCCCACAAGCTTGACCCAGTGTATGCGCACAGTGAAGATCTTGGCAATAAAATCTATCGGCCCCAATCTGGATCAAGTTGTTGGATTCATTACATGTTTTTCGTGCACGGAGAAGCTACTCATTGAGGTGAAACTTCTTTCCTATTAGTAAATGGTAATCACAACGTAGCTCAATTTTTTTGTAATTTTCCCAAATTACGATGACAAGTGTAGTGTTCAAAAAAGCATCTACGCACTGCACCGAAAGAAATGTTTTTAGTATTTTTTTTCTCACATGATCACCTGCATCGTTTTTTTGTTGTACTACTATAGTAGCCTAGGCTAGTCATAGTGGAAAGTAACTTACACTAGTAACTCTATGGTTACCCTAAGAGCAAGTACTACCTCCGTCCTGGTTTACTCTTCCTATTTTGTAGTTTCAAAATTTGACCATATATTTAACTGACAAAATGTTAATGCATGTCACCAAAAATTATATCGTTGGATTCGTATTTGAACATAATTTCAAATGGTATAATTTTTGGTGGCATGCATTGGCATTTTCTTAGGTAAATCTATGGTCAAAATTTTACACTAAATACGAGGTAGTACAAAAGTGGGTTATAACGGCCCTCCACTATGTACGCCAAAACACGTGCCAAATTCACTTGTGATGCATTTGGCATCGATGCCCCTCCATTCCTCACCTGGTGCCCCAATCTGGATCACCTACTTTGCTCCGGTGCCAAATTAACTCACGCAATGAAAAAACACTTGTGTGGGAGAGAGAGAGAGAGAGGACTGAGGCAATAAAAAACACTTGTTTGGGAGAGCGAGAGTCTGGTGTAGTTGGTTTGATTGATTTGCTTATACATGTGGGTGTTTGTGCACAACGGTGCCAACTCTCTCACATCACGAGAGCGGTGCCAAAATCTTTTGATTTGACATCTATGCGTATTATGTGGCATACTTTTGAGAAATATGGCATCGGCCACATAGTGGAAGGCAACAAATTCCCAAGCTCTTCATGTGCTCCTAGGTAAATGAGAGGAAAGAGAAAGAGAGAGAGAGTGAGTGAAAAATATCACTAGCCAGCCAACCCTATCATATGAGCGAATGATATTGGTACCTCTTGATCACATGACAATCTTATACAGCTAGCTGCTCTAATATGTTCTCTTCTTTTGCAGATAAAAAAAGACCCGAAAGTGAAAAATGTGCTGCACTATAACAATCTCATCGAATGCCTTGATCTCCATCTTACAAAAATTGATTTGATTGACTACCGAGGCAGCACATCTGAGATTAAATTGGCCAGGTTCTTTGTTCTGGAGGCAAGTGTGCTCAAGGTAATGAGGTTTGGCGTTCTCTGGCGCAACCATGAATGGCGTGCTTATCATCGCAAGCGTCTAAGACTAAATGACAAAGTCTCTGTAGAAGCTGAATTTGTTTTTGAAACATCAAGTGGCCAGAGTCTCGAAAATTTATTTGCCCATTAGTGACTTATCAGGGCGGTGGATTTTAGTTTGTACGATAATGCTGCATCCACCTAAAGTAACGAAAGTTCTTACGTAAACTTCCTAGATTCCCTCTTCGTAGGTGCAGCATTACTCCTAACATTTGTAATATTAGTTTGAAACTTGTAATACTGTCATGTCCTATTCCTGCGAATCAAAGAGGTCCTAAGTTGGTGATGATGTTGTGCCTGCCATCTTTCACCAATAGCCGTCGGATCTAGATCTGACGCATACAAATTAAACTTCTCCAGTTTTGCAAAAAGATACCCGCACTTGTTTTGTAGCGACCCGACCCGAATGGATCATGTCTCTGTGCTTAAGTGTCATCCCTGGATCGGTATGCTGACACACATAGTACTCGAGGATTTATAACAGAGGTAAATCACATGTATAAAGTAACGTAAATACTATTACCTCAATACAAATAGCAGAAGTAACAAGGTTGTGGATTCCCACCAACACCAACGGCAAAGTTGAGCGTAGAAATCGTAACCCTAACGTATCACTTACTCGTCGTAAGAATCCTGCAACATGAGACATTGCAGCCACAAAGGGTCAGTACATTGAATGTACTGGCAAATTCACACCATAGGATAATGATGAATAAAGGCTATCACTACATGCATATATGGCTGGTGGAAAGGCTCTATGGTTATAATATTTTTGCAAAAAGCCAATTTTCCCTACTGCAAAGAAATATATTTTATTTAACTACAAAGTTGGTTTGAAAATATTCAGAAGGTAAACCCCCTCTCAATCCCAATTAAAAGTAATCATTAACAACCCAACAAATTAATTATGAAGTGATGAGATCAACATGATAATCCAAGAACCAGATACTCAAGATGTCCATAACCGGGAACACGGCTAACCATGATTAGTTTGTACACTCTGTAGAGGTTTGTGCACTTTTCCCCACAAGACTCGATCTCCTCCATTGGATTCCTCGCACTACATGGTGTTTGAGAAACGGATGATCAAGACACAGTCTTTCCGAAGAGGTCCCCTTAACCGATAGATAGGCAGGTACACCTACAATCCCCTACATTTGCTAGCCCATCATGGAAAGGATTCCCACAACTTACTCAACTATGACAGAGCCCATAATGGCTTGCAGCTGCACACGGAAGTTTCTAGCATGAATAATCTTATGATCCCTTTGAGCCTGGGTGGCAGTCCATAGGAGAATCACACGGTACCCCGGGATTTCCAAAAAATACAGGCAATCACTGGATACCCAAGGTGCCTCAATCCACCCAGATGTGTATTAAAGTTGCCACCTTAAGTTGAACCATTAATTAACAATCTCACATCTGTCATGGATACACACAAACCCAATCCACGTCTACGAGCATAGCATGGCAATATAAGCACATCGTAGAAGTAACTCCCAAGGTTTGAATGCAGGACAATAGGTTCCTACCTCATCAACTACTTCCCAAAACCCACATGTTATCAATTCCTAACCATGCAATGTTTGAGGGTTGAAACTAATGCATAAAAACTAGGTACTAAAGGGATATGATCAAAGTGTGAACTTGTGTGTACTGTTGATGAAGATGATTTGCACTCAAAACTCTTGATAGTTCCACTCGTCGCACTCCGATCAATCTATCATAAGCAAGCAATAGTAACCACACATAAGCAATCACTCAAAAGATCAGAAAGAACGAAAAAGACAATTCGGAAAACATCAAACCAAGCAAATAACTTTTGCAACATAAAACAATTTCTAATAGTACCAAAATTATTTGAATTTGGCCTTATCAGAAAGTTTAGGTCAAGAGCTTCGATTTGCAAAAAGAATCAACTCAAAAGGAGTTATAAAACTCGAGTTACGATCAAACGAAGTCCAAATACAAATCTGTTTGAAAATCAAATTTTAAATTTTCAAAAACATGTTTAAGTTGATTATCTGGATAGAGGGGATCATAGTGAAGAAGTGGGCGTTGGTTTCATTGGATTTGGACGAACGAGTAAAAAGTAGTGATCGTTTGAAGATCAGGGGCTATTCTGCAAATAATCTATTCACAAACGGGTCCCTGGCAGAAATTAAAAAGAAAAAGAAAAAATACTAAACAACAAACGTTCACTGCCAAACCCTAATCTATGAACATGTTCTCTCCAGAGGCTTAAACAACAAACGCTCTCTAAATAATCTAACTAAAAGAAAACCATTCGGTTTTAAACAAAACCGAACAAAACAAACCAAAAAAATAAACCGAAAGAAACCGGCGGTTCGCGGCAGTTACCGGCGGTTTTCGCGGTTTGTCAACGGCGGCGGAGTCCGGTGGCGTCGGTGCGAACGGCGGCAGCTCAGGGCGCGGCTGTGGGTGGCGGAGATGGCGGCGGTAGCGGCGGACCGCGGCGGCGCGGGGCAGCGGCGGCGAGCGCAGGTGGCAGCGGCGTGATTC
>NC_041384.1:457781393-457840922 GCF_002162155.2 Triticum dicoccoides | reverse complement strand
CGGAAAGAACAACGCAAGAGACACAAGGTTTATACTTGTTTGGGCCACCGTTGTGGTGTAATACCCTACTCCAGTGTGTGGTATGGTGGATTGCCTCTTGGGCTGATGATGATGAACAATACAAGGAAGAACAGCCTCGCGAGGGTCTGTTCTTGGCTGGGGCGATGAATCGCTGGGAGGAGTTCAACCACATTTCTCTCTCTCTCTCTCAACCAATCGACCAAACCCCCTTGCTATGTGGGTGGCTGGTCCTATTTATAGAGGCCCTGGTCCTCTTCCCAAATATCGAGCGGTAAGGGAGCCAACAATGGCGGGCTAATTTGAAGGGGGACAGCAAGTATCAGCTATCCTGACAAAAGTAGTCTTCGCCTACGCAAAGCTCTGGTGATGGCGCCGTCTTGGGCTCCACGGTGACCTCCATCTCGTAGTCCTCTTGGTCTCGTTGCACCGAAATGGCAACCTTTGCCTGATGCCTCGGTACTCCGCGGCTGCGCTTGCCCCCTTTGCACTAAAGAGGAAAGGAGGACGCTGTGCTGGCTGGCACCCGCCTGGCGCCCTGAGTCGTCATGGCTTGCGTCATGGGCACCTCGTGAGGTACCCCGCCTTGATCTCTCCGCCTCCTCGTGAGCCAGCCTGACGAGGCCATGCCTGAGGAAGCTCCGCGTTGTCCGCCCCGCGAGGCTTGGCCCCTCGCAAGGGTCTTGGGTTCGTTTTGGTGAAGATGGGCCACACTGGGCCCCCTTTTGAGCCACGTCGTAGGCCACAGGCAGGCAAGTCTAGGGACCCCCATTCCCAGAACGCCGACAGTAGCCCCCGCGCCCAAGGCTCGCCCGGACTTGGCCGTGCTGGGAGGCGAAAGGGCAAGAGCGAAGCGCCGCGGGCCCTAATAGCCTGCGGCCTTGGGCGCCGCGTGGCGGTTGATTGGACGTGGGCGTCTCCACTTCCCCATGGCGCCTCGGCAACTGCACGGATTGGACAAGTCCCTACATGCAAAGTGGGTCATGATTACCTGCGATCGTGGGGGGCGTCGGTTGGCCCTCGCCAACTATAAGTACTGATCGACGCGCGCCCTTCCAGTTCATCTCCCGTTGCTTCTCCTTCTTCTCCATGGCCCCGTCGAGGAGGTTCTCGGCCGCGGAGAAGGGGAAGGCCTGCCAGGTTGAGCATGCCTCTCCTCCGCCCAAGCGCGGCCGAGGGCGCCCCCGCAAACATCCTGTGGCCACCACGACAGCTCTCCGCGGCCGCGGAGACGCTTTCCAGCATGGTGGCGGGTGGATTACTGCGACCAGGGGGTGCGCTCCGGCTGCGCGTCCCCCATGCCGCGCTTCCGCGCTCCCGAGGTGCTGCCAGAGTCCATCGTGTGGTCGGCGGAGCCGACTAGCACCCGGCTTTCTCTTCCTCACTTCCTCCTTGGCGAGCTCCCGGGCGGCCTCTGGCTTCAGGCCGACGGCTGCTGCAGCCGGGCCTCATGGGTTTCACTGGAGGTCTCCACAGCCGGGAGCCTGGCCCTGGCCACGCGGTTGGCAGTCGTTTGCCGGCGCGCGCGGCCTGGGCCGTCGGTGCACCCTACACTTCAAGTTCGACGGTGATGCCACCCTCTACGTGAGGGTGTTTGGGGAAGATGGTCGCCGCGCAGGGTGTTGCCCCGAGGGTGACCACCGCGGCTGGGAACCCGGCTCCGGCGATGACAGAGAGGGCAGCGCTCGCGCGGCAGGCGGTGCCCAGGGTTCTTCAAGCTTCTCCGGTTCTTCTTCAGGCAGCGACTCTTCTAGCGGTGGCCGTGGTCAGCCCCCACGCTGCCGTATCTGCTTGGGAGGTGGCAGCGTGTCCGCCCACCATCGCGCCCTGGTGAAGCGCGAGAGGGAGTCCGCCTGAGCTCCGGACGCAGCTCGGGCTTCGCTGCGGGCCGGTGTGAGGCGAGCTCCACCAGATTTGTTCTTTATTTTCCTTTTTCCTACGTAAAAAGGACAGTAGTGTGGGGCCCCGCAGGGGCGTGTATGGGTTATTGCTGTTAGTCATTGTTTTGCTTTCTTTATCGTACCTTCCGGCTACGTGCCCGCGCGCGGATGGTTCCCGGCCCCAGCCGTGGGGGCGACCGACCCAGGCCCTGTGTTTGTGTCACGGTGCCCGAGGGGCATGGACTGGAGGGGTGCTCCTGCAAGGGGCCCAGGTCGGGAACCCTTTGAATGACTAGGATAGGAACATTCGCGAGGGCGCTCGGCTGCCTCCCTCGCGAGGCCTTGCACAAGAGAAATCAAGGCACGAGAATGAAAAGCCGAAGAATCACAAGCCAAAGACGGCAACAACTTCAATAAAACTTCGAATGAGAAGGAACAAGCCAACTGCGGAAAGCAAATGAAAAGCCGCGTCCGGCACCTAGTCTAGTCTTCGACGTCTTCTCTCCAGCGCGGAGCTAAGTGCTGCCACTAGGCGTGGGAGGGAGCCCCAGGGCCTGAGGCCGGCGCTCTTGAGACTCCAGGGCGTGTACAGCCCCAACTCATTATTACGTGAGAGTGTCACGGGCGGCGAGCTTCACAGGCGTTGGCCTTCTTCACAGGCTCTGGGCCTTTTCCAAAACGCGATAACTTCACAGGCACTCGCCTTGCTTCACAGGCTCTGGGCCTTTTCCAAAATGCGATAGCTTCACAGGCACTCGCCTTGCCTCACAGGCTCTGGGCCTTTCCAAAACGTGATAGCTTCACAGGCACTCGCCTTGCTTCACAGGCTCTGGGCCTTTTCCAAAATGCGATAGCTTCACAGGCACTCGCCTTGCTTCACAGGCTCTGGGCCTTTTTAGGGGTAGAACCTCCGGAGGTGCTGGATGTTCCATGCATTCTAGACCGGCACTCCCTCCTGAGTCTCCAAGCGCGCGGAGCCGGGCCTGAAAACATGAACAACCTTGAACGGGCCCTCCCACATGGGAGAGAGCTTGTGTAGTCCCTCCCTGGAGAGAACCCGCCTGAGCACGAGGTCTCCTACCTCAAGAGTCCGGGGCGGATGTTGCGGTAGTGATATCGCCACAGCGCTTGTTGGTACCTCGCTGCTCGCAGCGCGGCTTCTCGGCGACGTTCCTCCCCCAGCACGAGGTCCATTCCCCGCATGGCGCCCTGCTGCGCCTCGTCGAACACCAGGACCCGCGCGCAGTGACGTCTCACCTCGTGAGGGAGGACCGCTTCCACTCCGTAGACCAGGAAGAATGGGGTCTCTCCAGTCGGCTTGGTCACGGTGGTGCGGATGGACCACAACACGGACTGAAGCTCGTTGTACCAACCTATGCCGCAGGCCTCTAGCTTCTTCTTGAACGTCCTAGTCTTGAGGCCCCTCAGGACCTCCGCATTTGCCCGCTCGGCCTGGCCGTTGCTTTGGGGGTGCACCACTAAAGCGTAGCATATCTGCATTCCAAGGTTAGCACAGTATGTTTTGAACAGGTTACTGGTGAACTGCGAACCGTTGTCCGTGATGATGCGATTCGGCACCCCGAACTGGCTCACGATTCCCTTGATGAACTTGACCGCGGAACCCGCGGGAATGGTGCGGACAGCCTCTACTTCAGCCCACTTGGTGAACTTGTCCACGGCAACGTAAAGGTAGGGGTAGCCCCCTGGCGCCCGAGGGAACGGGCCCAAGATGTCCAGCTCCCAGACTGCGAATGGCCACGAAAGGGGGATAGTCTGCAAGCCTCCTGCTGGCTGATGGATCTGCTTGGCGTGGAACTGGCAGGCTTCACAAGCTTTTACTAGTTCCATGGCGTCATTGAGCGCGGTGGGCCAATAAAACCCACTGCAGAATGCCTTGCCGATGAGGGTCCGTGATGATGAATGATGGCCGCGGTCTCCGCCATGTATATCTTCCAGTAGTTCCTTCCCTTGCTCCCTGGAGATGCAGCGCATGGATACATTGTTTGGTCGCTTCCGGTAGAGCTCTCCATCTTTGATGCAGTATGCCGTGGCCTGGCGTGCCACTCGCTCTGCTTCCTCCTCCTTCTCCGGCAGGGTCCCTTGCATTAAGTAGCTCCGTGATCCAACATCCCTCTTGAGGTTCCATCGTCAGGAGCAGGCGTGCTCCCGAGGCCGGGCCACAGGCCGGAGCTCCTGAGGCTGGTGGCTGGGGGAGCTCCTCCCGGGGCTGAGCCGTGTTTGATAATGACGACAGGGCTGAAGGCTTGAAGAGCCGCTCCTCAAAAACGGCAGGCTCCTGAGGTAACCGCCTGGACGCGCGTTTGGCGATGTCATCGGCTTCCTGATTGGTGCCACGGGGCACATGCTGCAACTGCAACCCCCAGAACTGCTTCTCCATCCTGCGGACCTCCGCAAGGTAGGCTTCCATGTGCTCATCCTTCGGCTTGTACACCTTGTTGGAGAAGTTGACAAGGAGCTGCGAATCGCCCTTGATGGTGAGGCGTTTCACCCCCAGGGCAGCTGCGGCCTTCAAGCCCGCTATTAGACCTTCATACTCTGCTATGTTGTTGGAGACCTTTTCACCTTGCTGGAAACAAAGCTGCATGGCGTAATAGAGCTTATCCTGAGTGGGCGATATAAGCACCGCTCCAGCCCCAGCGCCGTGCCTGGAGAACGCTCCATCGAAGTACATGACCCAGCCTTCTGGCGCCTCGCTTCCCGAGGACAGGGACCGATCCTCGTCGGCCTTGAGGCCTGGCGCCTCCATCCATTCTGCCACAAAATCCGCCAACGCTGCTCCCTTGATGACTCTGGTCGTGCTGAATTCGAGCTGAAACGCTTGGAGCTCTATGTTCCACTCAGCGACCCTCCCAGCTGAATTGGGGCTCCTGAGCACTCTCTCCAGGGGGTATGACGAGACGACCTTGATGAGGTGACCCTGAAAATAGTGTTGCAGCTTGCGCGAGGCCACCAGTAGCGCGAGGAGGAGTTTCTGAGGCATGGGGTATCGTGCCCTTGCATCCCGCAACACCGTGCTGACGAAGTACACTGGGTGCTCAACGAGGTGGAGTGCGTCAGTGCTAGTGGCTCCCTTCGGAGACCTTGGCGCCTCTTGAGGCAATGAGGACTCCTGAGACTGGCCATCTGGGAGTGGGGCCTCTTCCGCTTCCGGTGCACCCCTCTACGGCGACTGATCCTCCTCAGCCGCTGTAGCGGTTTCTGTGGGCCTTCCCCGTTCCTGTTCCGCCTCGTCCCGGGCCGCTGCTGCGGTTTTGATTCGACGCTCCTCTCTGACTGCCACCAAGGTTGCGCTGGCGGAGTAGGGAGTGGCGGCGAGGTAAAGCACCAGGGGCTCTTGAGGGCGCGGAGCCACCATGACCGGTGGACTGGTCAGGTATCTCTTGAGATCCTGGAACGCCTTGTCGGCCTCTTCAGTCCACTCGAAGGGCCCCTTTTTCTTCATTAGCTGGAAGAAAGGTAGCGCTCACTCCCCCAACTTGGAGATGAAGCGCCCTAGCGCGGTCACGCGCCCCGTGAGCTTCTGCATTTCTTTGAGGGTCTTTGGTGGGCTCATGTCTTCCACTGCCTTGACCTTCTCCGGGTTAGCCTCGATGCCTTGGTGGGACACGAGGAAACCCAAGAGCTTGCTCGAGGGGACTCCAAACACACACTTCTCTGGGTTGAGCCATAGGTTTACTGCGTTGAGGCTCGCGAAGGTTTCCTCCAGGTCTTGTATCAAGGTCCTGGCCTCCCGAGATTTTACCATGATGTCATCGACGTAAGCTTCGACATTCTTCCCGAGCTGCGGACCCAGGGTGATGTGCATCAGTCGCTGCAAGGTCGCCCCTACATTACGCAGCCCGAATGGCATGCATGTGTAGCAGTACACCCCACACGGGGTTAGGAAGGCTGTCTTCTCGACGTCTTCTGCCGCCATCTTGATCTGGTGATACCCAGAGAAGGCATCCAGGAAGCATAATAGGTCGCATTCTGCAGTGGAATTGACGATCTGGTCGATGCGGGGGAGCGGGAACGGATCTTGCGGGCACGCTTTGTTGAGGTTGGTGAAGTCGACACACATGCACTCCTTCCCTCCCTTCTTTGGCACAACGACAGGGTTGGCCAACCAATCAGGGTATCGGACCTCGCGAATGAACCCAGCGGCCTCTAATTTGCGGGTCTCTTGGATGATGAAGACCTGCTTTTCTGTGGACTGCCGCCTGGCCTTCTGCTTCACAGGGCGCACGTTGGGGCACACATTGAGGTGATGCTCGATTACACTCCTGGGGATCCCTGCCAACTGGTCTGGCTCCCAAGCGAATACCTTCTTGTTTGCACGCAGGAACCCGACCAGGGCCTCCTCCTACTCGGGTTTGAGGTGGGCGCCTATGGTGAAAGTGGCGTTGGTGGGCCCGTCCTCATCAACGGGTATCTGCTTGGTTTCTGCCATGTCTTGGGTGAACAACTGCTTCTTCTTGGCGGGCGCATCTCCCTTGGGCTCGGGGGCCTCCAGGTCGGCGGGCTGTGCCGACGCCGCTGTCTTGAAGACGAGCTTGACCACCCGCAGAGCATCCCCGGTGTCCTCGTGCACGGTGAGGACACCGCTGCTTCCGAGCATCTTCATGAGGTTGTACGCCGGGTGCGTCGCTGCCATGAACTGGGCCGGCGCTGGGTAGCCGAGGATGGCGTTGTAGGGGAGGCCGATGGGGGCGATGTCAAAGTCGACCAGCTCCGTGCGGAAGTTGTCATAGGTGCCGAAGGTTACTGGGAGCCGGATCTGTCCCAAGGAGCTGGATGATCCGCCCCCAATGCCTGAGAAGGGCCGGCTGGGTCGCAGCCGTTCCTGGGGTATGTAGAGGAGATTGAAGGCCTCGACCGAGAGCATGCTGAGGCCCACGCCTCCATCAATGAGGGTTCTGGTGACGGCCACCTGGCAGATGGTGGGGGTGCATAGCATGGGGAGCGCACCCGAGCAGGTCGAGTTGGAGGGGTGGTCCTCCGAGCTGAAGGTCAGGCTGGTCTCGGGCGCCGCCCGATCCAGGGGAGCCCCCTGCCGCGTGGAAGCGGCATTGACCCGGCGGATGAATGGCTTGACATGGTGACTTGTGGGCGGCGCCTGCGAGCCGCCCAAGAGGGCCGCGATGACCGGGGGTGTTGATGCAGCGCGATAGACGGGGGAGAGGTTGTGGGGCTCCATGGGCGCGCGGAGCGCGCGGGGCGAAGACCCAGCTTGGGTGAGCATGGGAGTTGCGGTGCGGCTGTCTTGCCGCACGGACAGATGCTGGGACAATGCTTGCTGCCCGCCCCCCGCCGGGCTGGGCGGCGTTGATGGCAGGTGACGGGGAACGGCGAGGACGCCCGCCGACAGGGGCCATCTGGGCGACGCGGGAAGCGGGCGCGGCCCGGCGCTCCGCGCGGGCCCGACGAGCGTCACACATGGACGTGATGGTCGGAGGAGAACGGGGTGGTGGTAGATGAATTCCGGTGCACCCCTACCTGGCGCGCCAAATGTCGGATTTCGGGTTCCGGCAGACCCTTGAGGTTCGAACACTGGGGTGCGCGCGGAGATTTCGCCTCCTATCTACCTGCACCCCCCCCCCCCGCCATGCTAGGATCTAAACTACGGAAAGAACAACGCAAGAGACACAAGGTTTATACTGGTTCGGGCCACCGTTGTGGTGTAATACCCTACTCCAGTGTGTGGTGTGGTGGATTGCCTCTTGGGCTGATGATGATGAACAATACAAGGAAGAACAGCCTCGCGAGGGTCTGTTCTTGGCTGGGCCGATGAACCGCTGGGAGGAGTTCAGCCACCTTTCTCTCTCTCTCTCTCTCAACCAACTGACCGAACCCCCTTGCTATGTGGGTGGCTGGTCCTATTTATGGAGGCCCTGATCCTCTTCCCAAATATCGAGCGGGAAGGGAGCCAACAATGGCAGGCTAATTTGAAGGGGGGCAGCAAGTATCAGCTATCCTAACAAAAGTAGTCTTCGCCTGTGCAAAGCTCTCGTGATGGTGCCGTCTTGGGCTCCACGGTGACCTCTGTCTCGTAGTCCTCTTGGTCTCATTGCACCAAAATGGCAACCTTTGCCTGATGCCTCGGTACTCTGCGGCTGCGCTTGCCCCCTTTGCACTAAAGAGGAAAGGAGGACGCTGCGCTGGCTGGCACCCGCCTGGCGCCCTGAGTCGTCATGGCTTGCGTCATGGGCACCTCGTGAGGTACCCCGCCTTGATCTCTCCGCCTCCTCGTGAGCCAGCCTGACGAGGTCGTGCCTGAGGAAGCTCCACGTCGTCCGCCCCGCGAGGCTTGGCCCCTCGCGAGGGTCTTGGGTTCGTGTTGGTGAAGATGGGCCGCACTGGGCCCTCTTTTGAGCCACGTCGCAGGCCGCAGGCAGGCAAGTCTGGGGACCCCCGTTCCCAGAATGCCGACACGGGGCGCCCGAATTTATAGGAAGGGGGGGCGACGACGGCTTGAGGAAGGGGCCAAGGAGAGGGAGGACTCCGGCGGCAGTACGGCGGCGTCGGTGGCGTGCGGGAGCAGGGCTCCCGTCAGGAGGTCGGGGCGATGCTGCCGGCTAGCTGGGCCGCGGCCTGGCTGGTTGCTGGGCCGGCCCAGTCGGTGGGGAAAGGTTTTAAAAAAACAATTTGGTAGAGAAATAAAATAAAACCAAATAAACTAAAATATAATATAGGCATATAATATACAAAATTTTCAGAAAATTATTTTCTACAACCTGAACATTTTACTAACTCAGATAAAATCCTCAAAATTTCAAATAAAGCAAAGAGTGCTTCTGGTGCAATAAAACCCAATAAAAATCATTTAAAAACAAAATTAATTCAAATTTATTTCTCTCAAATTTTCTGATGTAGGGAATCATTTTACCCTAATTTCCATATATTTTATTTTTGGAGAAAAATAATTTGAATAAAACTCGAATATCTCCAAATTGAAAATAATTTCCAAAAGGACTTTGAATTTGATCCTTTTAAACTTGCAACTCATATTTCATATGTTTTGGAGAAGTCATTTTATCTTCTCTCATGAAAATCATTGAGTTTCTTAAAGTTCTGAATTTGAAATATTTTCAAATGAAATTCAAATCTTTTCAAAACCCTTTATCATTTATTTAAATGGAAGAAGTCATATTATCGTCACTCCAGGGTTTTGTAATGAAAAGAATTTGAATTCACGGAGACCATAAATGCAAAAATGAAAGTTTGGGAAAGTCCTTTTATTCCCTCTCATTTAACTTTCGAAAAGTTTCAAATTCACTCACCTTCAGTCAATCAATCACACAACAAACAAATAATCAATTCGAATCTATCTATTTATTATAACATTCTGAAATTTAGAATTTTGGGATGTTACATGTTCTCTATTTACAAACAACTCCTTGTCTCTCACAATCAGCCTTATCTCCTCCCCACCACATCTAGAAGGCCATGGAAAAATCTGGCGCGATGGCCGCTGCCAGCGTCGTCCACCCCCAATCTTGGTGTTCCGTGCAATGCACGGGCATCTACACGCGGGAAATTATGTCGAACACGACTAGTTGTAAGCAGGCTAGCTCTACAGCCAGGATGATAGTGACTGCATACGGTGAGCCTGACTATGTTATGCCGAATACGGCGCCTATACTCAGGTGTCATCTCTGGCGCAGGGTCTTGTCACTTCACTGCGAGGAGCAGCACTTAATAATTTGACCAATGGGTAGTATAGTGCTACTACATTGGTAGTACTACTACTAGTACTAGCATCACCGTCTAGATTTAGTAGTACTACCATGTCCATCTGGATTTAGTATATGACTAGCAATATATAGTAATGCATGTCAGAAAAAAGGGTCTGTCTAGGACACATCTAGATGTGACATAGTTATGTCACATCTAACCTGATGTCCACTCTGTTTGTGGCCTGTTTTTTTCTTGTCCCGGCTTTTTTTGTTCCTTGTTGCTACGTTATTTGTGGGAGATTAGATGTGACATCCTTGGAAAACATCTAGATGTGAATTAGACAAACTACACAAAAATGTACTACTCCCTCTATAAATAAATACATGGTGTATTGTTTTATTCCTTTCGGTAGATGGCTCAAATCTGAAGTCTCATCAATCAGACTACTATTGTACTCACCGAGTGCTTAGCTTTGTAAGCTACCAACAAAAAATTGTAATCAAAGACTACTATTGTACTCCCTCCGTACTAGTGCATTAGTCACGTTACGAAAACCAAATAGTAATCCCAAAACTTTTAGGCGTGATGCATTAACTACCCACCTCATTCCCTGTTTTTTGCCATGAAAAAGGAAATCACCCAATACGAGAGGTGGGGTGCGTAAGCATCCAATGACTTGAGACTACTCCCTCCGTCTAGGTGTATGACTAGCCACAATGAAGAGTAACATACACTAGTAACATACACATATCCCTAAACTATGTTACTACCTTTCACAGTGGGTAGTAACATACGTATGGTAACATGCAAAGCCTCATTTATTAGGTTATAGACTCGTATTGTATAGGGACATGTGATGTTACAGTAACTAGCTAAGTTACTCAAACTACCTCTCTCCTCATTAACTCATTGCCACATAAGCAAATTTGTTGAGTTAGACTCGATGTTACTGCTGAAGTTACTCCCACTATGGCTAGTCTAAGTCATCTTAGAGCAAGTCAAAAGAGGAGTGGGCTCTCATGCAAGAGCCGCTATATGCGGATTCCAAGGTCGATATACAATAAATATGAAGAAAGAGAGAGAGAAGATGAGAAAAAGTAGTACTCTTATAGCCAGCCTTATAGCTAACCTTATTGTATGAGTGGCTACAAGTGATGGCTCTACATGACATGGCAACATCATATAGCCAGCAGCTGGCTATACTATTGACCATGCTCTTGTGCACCGTGACCAAGGTGAAGGGGAAAGCAAGAGAACTTAATGTATTTTTGCTAATTAATAGGATTACTGATACGTCTCCGTCGTATCTACTTTTCCAAACACTTTTGCCCTTATTTTGGAGTCTAACTTGCATGATTTGAATGGAACTAACCCGGACTGACGTTGTTTTCAGCAGAATTACCATGGTGTTATTTATGTGCAGAAACAAAAGTTCTCGGAATGACTTGAAACTTCACGGAACAACTTTTCAGAAAATATAAAAAGTCCTTGCAAAAGATGAAGGCCAGGGGGCCCACCACCTGTCCACGAGGGTGGGGGCGCGCCTGCCCTCCTAGGGCGCACCCCCCTACCTCGTGGGCCCCCTGGAGCTCCTCCGACCTCAACTCCAACTCTATATATTTGGTTTCGGAGAGAAAAAAATCAGAGAGAAGGATTCATCACGTTTTACGATACGGAGCTGCCGTCAAGCCCTAAAACCTCTCGGGAGGGCTGATCTGGAGTCCGTTCGGGGCTCCGGAGAGGGGAATCCGTCGCCATCGTCATCATCAACCATCCTCCGTCACCAATTTCATGATGCTCACCGCCGTGCGTGAGTATTTCCATTGTAGGCTTGCTGGACGGTGATGGGTTGGATGGGATCTATCATGTAATCGAGTTAGTTTTGTTAGGGTTTGATCCCTAGTATCCACTATGTTCTGAGATTGATGTTGCTATGACTTTGCTATGCTTAATGCTTGTCACTAGGGCCCAAGTGCCATGATTTCAGATCTGAACCTATTATGTTTTCATCAATATATGAGAGTTCTTGATCCTATCTTGCAAGTCTATAGTCACCTATTATATGTTATGATCCGTTAACCCCGAAGTGACAATAATCGGGATACTTACCGGTGATGACCATAGTTTGAGGAGTTCATGTATTCACTATGTGCTAATGCTTTGTTCCGGTACTCTATTAAAAGGAGGCCTTAATATCCCTTAGTTTCTGTTAGGACCCCGCTGCCATAGGAGGGTATGACAAAAGATGTCATGCAAGTTCTTTTCCATAAGCACGTATGACTATATTCGGAATACATGCCTACATTACATTGATGAACTGGAGCTAGTTCTGTGTCACCCTAGGTTGTGATTGTTACATGATGAACCGCATCCGGCATAATTCTCCATCACTGATCCATTGCCTACGAGCTTTCCATATATTGTTCTTCGCTTATTTACTTTTCCGTTGCTATTGCTATCATCACTACAAAATACCAAAAACATTATTTTTACTACTGTTACCACTACTATCATATTACTTTGCTACTAAATACTTTGCTGCAGATATTAAGTTTCCAAGTGTGGTTGAATTGACAACTCAGCTGCTAATACTTGAGAATATTCTTTGGCTCCCCTTGTGTCGAATCAATAAATTTGGGTTGAGTACTCTACCCTCGAAAACTGTTGTGATCCCCTATACTTGTGGGTTATCAAGACTATTTTCTGGCGCCGTTGCCGGGGAGCATAGCTCTATTCTTTGAGTCACTTGGGATTTATATCTGCTTATCTATATGAAGAACTTAAGAGATCCAAAAACCAAGATTTATCCCTCAACTACAAGGGGAGGTAAGGAACTGTCATCTAGCTCTACACTTGATTCACCTTCTGTTTTGAGTAAGCTTGCGACACCTAAACCTGCTTCCGCTATTCGTTCTGATATGTCGCATGTTATTGATGATGTCACTTCTGCTATACATGATACTTATGATGAAACTACTTCTATGCTTGATACTACTGTGCCACTTGGTGAATTTCTTGATGAACAACTTGCTAGGGCTAGAGCGAATGAAAATATTGAATATGATAATACTGATGAAAGTGATGATGAAGACTTGCTTGTTATTCCTAAGGGTTATGTTTTTGATAAAGAAGCTTCTTTAGCTATTTTAGCTTGCAAAGATAGATACGAACTCAAGAGGTTATTAGCTAAATGGAATCAGCAATCTCTTAATGCTAGAATGAAACCTGACCCTGCTTTTGCTACTTCACCTATCTGTGTTACTGATAAGGATTATGAATTCTCTGTCGATCCTGATATAATTACTTTGGTTGAATCTGATCCTTTCCATGGCTATGAATCTGAAACTGTTGTGGCACATCTTACTAAATTAAATGATATAGCCACCCTGTTCACTAAAGATGAGAGAACTCACTACTTTTATATCCTCAAAATATTTCCGTTCTCATTAAAGGGTGATGCAAAGATATGGTTTAATTCTCTTGATCCTGGTTGTGTGCGTAGTCCCCAGGATATGATTTACTACGTCTCTGCTAAATATTTCCCTGCTCATAAGAAACAAGATGCTTTAAGGGATATATATAATTTTGTGCAAATTGAAGAAGAGAGTCTCCCACAAGCTTGGGGAGGCTTCTCAAGTTACTTAATGCTTTTCCTGATCATCCTCTTAAGAAAAATGAAATACTTGATATCTTTTATAATGGACTAACCGATGCCTCCAGAGATTACCTGGATAGTTGTGTTGATTCTGTTTTCAGGGAAAGAACACCGGATGAAGCTGAAATTCTATTGAATAATATGTTGACAAATGAAAATAATTGGACACCTCCGGAGCCAATTTCTGAACCTATTCCTAAACCAACTCCGAAGAAGAGGGGTATTCTATTTCTCAGTCCTGAAGATATGTAAGAGGCAAAGAAATCTATGAAGGAAAAAGGTATTAAAGCTGAAGATGTTAAGAATTTATCTCCTATTGAAGAAATACACGGTCTTAATTTATCGCCTATTGAAGAAACATATGGTCTTAATCCATTACCTATTGAAGAAACTCATGGTCTTGATAACCCGACACAGGTAGTAAAGGTAAATTCTCTCTATAGATATGATAAATCTGAAATCCCATTTACTAAGTTTGCTAGGCCATGCTTAGATGAGTTTGATAAATTTATGGCTAAGCAAGACGATTTTAATGCTTATTTTGGTAGACAATTGAAATACAATTCAAATATGCTTGAACACTTGGGTGATTATATGGCTAATGTCAAAGGTGAACTTAAACTTATTAGTAAACATGCTTCTATGGTTACCACTCAAGTAGAACAAGTACTTAAGGCTCAAAATGATTTGCTCCATTAATTGAATAGTAAGAATAATGATAATGTTGTTAGAGTTATGACTAGAGGTGGTAAAATGACTCAGGAACATTTGTATCCTGGAGGCCATCCTAAGAGAATTGAGCAAGATTCTCAGAGAAATAATATAGATGCACCTAGTCCTTCTAAAAGGAAGAAAAAGAAAAATGACAGGACTTTGCATGCTTCTAGTGAACCTATTATTGAAACACCTGAGAACCCAAACAATATTTCTATTTCTGATGCTGACACACAATCTGGTAATGAACCTGAAACTAGAGATAATGTTAATGATAATGTTCATGATGATGCTCAACCTAGTAATGATAATGATATAGAAATTCAACCTGCTGTTGATCTTGATAACCCACAATCAAAGAATCAATGTTATGATAAGAAAGACTTTGTTGCTAGGAAACATGGTAAAGAAAGAGAACCATGGGTTCAGAAACCCATGCCTTTTCCTCCCAAACCATCCAAGAAAAAGGATGATGAGGATTTTGAGCGCTTTGCTGAAATGATTAGCCCTATCTTTTTGTGTATGCGATTAACTGATATGCTCAAAATGAATCCTTATGCTAAGTATACGAAAGATATTGTTACAAATAAAAGAAAGATACCGGAAGCTGAAATTTCCACCATGCTTGCTAATTATACTTTTAAGGGTGGAATACCAAAGAAACTTGGAGATCCAGGAGTACCTACTATACCATGCCCCATTAAAAGAAACTATGTTAAAACTGCTTTATGTGATCTTGGAGCCGGTGTTAGTGTTATGCCTCTCTCTTTATACCGTAGACTTGATTTGAATAAGTTGACAACTACTGAAATATCTTTGCAAATGGCTGATAAATCAACTGCTATACATGTCGGTATTTGTGAGGATGTGCTTGTTGTAGTTGGAAACATCACTATTTTAACGAACTTTGTTATTCTTGATATTCCCGAGGACGATAGTATGTCTATTATTCTTGGAAGACCCTTTTTGAATACTGCAGGGGCTGTTATTGATTGCACTAAAGGCAATGTCAGTTTTCATGTTAATGGTAATGAGCATACGGTACACTTTCCGAGGAAACAACCTCAAGTTCATAGTATCAACTCTATTGGAAAAATTCCATCGATTATATTTGGAGGTTTTGAATTTCCTCTTCCTACTGTCAAGAAGAAATATGATATTCTTATTATTGGGGATATGCATATCCCCGTTGAGGTAACATAGTGTTATTCAAAATTTCTCCGGTTCCATGTTATTCGGAATGAGTTCATTAACAAGACTTCATGGATTCATTTTGATGAGCATGAGATGGATGAAACTAGAAGGCACAACCTTCTGTACCCTCCTTTTACTTTCTGTTACTTATATTAAATAAAATAAAAATAGTATTTTTCTGTCTATTATCTGATTATCCGTGCAATATAAAAATACCCTGAAAATAAAAGTTCTCCAAATGCCCTAAAATTTAAATATGATTTTTCTAGAATATTTGAGAATATTTGGCACTCAGAACACAGCAGGGGGGTCACCCACCTACCCACGAGGGTGGAGGGCGCGCCCCTCTGCCTCATGGGCGCACGGTGGCCCTCCTCCACTTATCCTTTCACCCACACACTCCTTCTTCCTCCCCCGAACATGAATATCCAGCTCAAACCCAAGTCCAAGCTCATTTTGCTGCCATTTTTGATCTCCTTGCTCAAAGCACCTCTCACAAAACTGCTTGGGGAGATTGTTCCTTGGTATGTGACTCCTCCATTGGTCCAATTAGTTTTTGTTCTAGTGCTTTATTCATTGCAAATTTTTGCTTCTTAGGTGACCCTGTTCTTGAGCTTGCATGTCAAATTTATATGGTTCCAAGTAGTTTTGATGCATGATATAGGCCCTAGGCACTTGTCGGAGTAATTGCTATCAATATTATTGAGTTTGGTTTACTTCTATTTTGAAGTTACTAAAAATTTCAGAATTTTTCAGAAAATAATGAAGAGACTTTTGAGGGGCTCATCGAGCCGAAGCTCGAAGGAAAAGGCACAGAAGCCCAAGTATAATTTGCCTCACACCACGGAGGTTCGGTCATGTGAATGGCCTTATGATGATTTCTTGAGAGCAGCCGAGATTTATGAAGATTTTTATGAATTGGCTAAGAATGCAGGCCTCACCGCTTTCCTCCATGACCAACGCGATCAGTATCTCTTACTCATGAATATCTTTGTGCAAAACTTTCATTTTCATTCTAGGAACTCACCACCTATGGTGGAGTTTTATTTATATGATGAGCATAAGGAGATGTCACTTTATGATTTTTGTCAGGTTTGTTTGGTCCCTTTCGAGGGCACGATAGAGGAACCTCATCGCAGCGATGTGGATGGGTTTATTGATATCATCACTGTAGGGGAAACGAGGAAGGTTTCTGATGCACGAATCACTAGCATACATTTTCCTATTTTACGCTATTTTGCATTATTTGCTAGTCGTTGCTTAATTGGTCGTGGAAACTATGGAAACCTTAGTGTTCCTGATATTATTATTTTGCTCCATGGTTTATTCAGTGATAACTCTGTTAGTATGGGCGGCATTATTGCTAAACGGTTAAGTCTAAACCATACAAAGGGCCCCATCTTTGGAGGCATCTATGCTTCACACCTAGCTGCACATTTTAACATACCTATTAGGCATTATGAGAAGGAAGAAAAAGTGTTGCCTCGTGTTTATTTAGATTATAAAAGTATGGTGGCACATGATTTTATTGTTAACAATAGGAAAGGAGAGCTTAAATACAAAATTTTCTCTGATAAACATCATCCTGAGACTATTACCCTGCCTGCTCCTTCCTTGTTTGATTTATCTGCAGGCTAGTACCTTGTTCCGTTAGAGGCTATTCACGCCTATCGGAACCCTACATCAGCCGCAGAGCCAGAGCCGGAACCACAAGTTGATCCTCCACGACAGTCTAATTACCAGTGGGATCCGGAGATGATTGCCAACAAGTGGCAATCGGAGTCTTCTTCATCGCAGTACGACCCCAACTACTATTATGGATATCCGCCAGGCCAGCCGTGGCCATAGACCAACTTAGGCCAAAATCCTAAGCTTGGGGGAGTATGTATTTCTCACCGACATTACATGTATGTTCACACACTCATTGCTAGATGTCGGTGCTCATACTTTTTCATTGTATCATCCATGCTAGATTATTTCCTTTTTATGCTTTCTTCTTGTGTGTTTGATAAACCTTAAGAAAAACCAAAAAAATTAGTTGTAGCTTTTAATTAGTTTACTTTCCATGCTTGTAGTAGTAATTAAAAAGAAAACCCAAAAAGATTTCTTGTTCTTCTTTTTCTTGTTGGGAGCTTTCCCGTGTAAATAGTTTTATTTATTTTCTTTTCTTTGGGGGTCGATAGGAGAAGACCATGATTAAATTGTTGAAGTGGCTCATTATTGTTGATCTGACAAAAGAGCCCATATTGCCTTGTCTTCTCCTGTTTCTTGAATGCTTGCAGATTCCAGCTTAGTCCAATGCATGTGCACTATTATTATTATCACATCGTTCGGTCGTGCAAGTGAAAGGCAATAATGATGATTATATGATGAACTTATTGAGATGAGAAAAGCTGGTATGAACTCGACCTCTCTTGTTTTTGTAAATATGATTAGTTCATCGTTCCTGATTCAGCCTATTATGAATAAACATGTTTGCAATGACAACTAGAGATCATAGTGCTTATGCCATGCTTGATTAGCTATGAGTTATAATGGTTTACCTTGCGTGCCAACATGCTATTAAAATGGTTGTGATGTGGTATGATAGGGTGGTATCCTCCTCTGAATGATTTAAGTGACTTGACTTGGCGCATGTTCACGCATGTAGTTGAAACAAAATCAACATAGCCTTCACGATATTTATGTTCATGGTGGATTATATCCTACTCATGCTTGCATTCGGTGTTGATTAATTTTAATGCATGTTCATGACTGTTGTCGCTCTTTAGCTGGTCGCTTCCTAGTCTTTTGCTAGCCTTCACCTGTACTAAGCGGGAATACTGCTTGTGCATCCAACTCCATAAACCCCAAAGTTATTCCATATGAGTCCACCATACCTACCTATATACGGTATCTACCTGCCGTTCCAAGTAAATCTGTATGTGCCAAACTCTAAAACTTCAAATAAATATCCTGTTTTGTATGCTCGACTAGCTCATGTATCAACTAGGGCTGTCCGTATCTTCCATGTTAGGCGGGTTATTCTCAAGAGGAGTGGACTCCGCTCCTCACTCACGAGAAAGTGGCTGGTCACTGTGATGCCCAGTCCCATGCTTTATGCAAATCAAATCAAAATAATTGCAAACAAAACTCCCCCTGGTACTCTTGTTAGTTGGAGGCACTCGTTGTTTCTAGCAAGCCATGGATTGATGCTTGTTGGTGGAAGGGGGAGTATAAACTTTACCATTCTGTTTGGGAACCACCTATAATGTGTGTAGCATGGAAGATATCGCCATCTCTTGGTTGTTATGTTGACAATGAAAGTATACCGCTCAAAATATTATTCACCTCTATTTCAAAACCGAGCTCTGGCACCTCTACAAATCCCTGCTTCCCTCTGCGAAGGACCAATCTATTTACTTTCATGTTGAGTCATCATCCTCTTATTAAAAAGCACCAGTTGGAAAGCACCGTTGTCATTTGCATTCATTACTATTAGTTTACATTGAGTATGGCTTGACTGGATCTCTTTTACCATGAATTACAATGTCTAGTCAGTGCTTGGTCTTTAAAGGTGCTCTGCATTTATGTTTTGCGGTCTCAGAAAAGGCTAGCGAGATACCATCTTGTTATATCATATTATGATTGTTTTCAGAAAGTGTTGTCATCCGATATTTATTATTATTGCTCGCTAGTTGATTATGCCATTGATATGAGTAAACTTGAGACCTAATTAAGCGTTAATGTGAATGTGGTTAGTCATAATCTTTGCTGAAAACTTGAATGCTGGCTTTACATATTTACAACAACAAGAGCAAACAGAGTTTGTAAAAGTTTTTCTTTATCACTTTCAGTTTATGAACTAAATTGCTTGAGGACAAGCAAGGGTTTAAGCTTGGGGGAGTTGATACGTCACCGTTGTATCTACTTTTCCAAACACGTTTGCCCTTGTTTTGGACTCTAACTTGCATGATTTGAATGGAACTAACCCGGATTGACGCTGTTTTTAGCAGAATTACCATGGTGTTATTTATGTGCAGAAACAAAAGTTCTCGGAATGAATTGAAACTTCACGGAACAACTTTTCAAAAAATATAAAAAATCCTTGCAAAAGATGAAGGCCAGGGGGGCCACCACCTATCCACGAGGGTGGGGGCATGCCCCCCCTACCTCGTGGGCCCCCTGGAGCTCCTCCGACCTCAACTCCAACTCTATATATTTGGTTTCGAAAAGAAAAAAATCAGAGAGAAGGATTCATCGCGTTTTACGATACGGAGCCGCCGCCAAGCCCTAAAACCTCTCGGGAGGGCTGATCTGGAGTCCGTTCGGGGCTCCGGAGAGGGGAATCTGTCGCCATCGTCATCATCAACCATCCTCCATCACCAATTTCATGATGCTCACTATCGTGCGTGAGTAATTCCATCATAGGCTTGCTGGACGGTGATGGGTTGGATGGGATCTATCATGTAATCAAGTTAGTTTTGTTAGGGTTTGATCCCTAGTATGCACTATGTTCTAAGATTGATGTTGCTATGACTTTGCTATGCTTAATGCTTGTCAGTAGGGCCCGAGTGCCATGATTTCAGATCTGATCCTATTATGTTTTCATCAATATATGAGAGTTCTTGATCCTATCTTGCAAGTCTATAGTCACCTATTATGTGTTATGATCCGTTAACCCCGAAGTGACAATAATCGGGATACTTACCGGTGATGACCATAGTTTGAGGAGTTCATGTATTCACTATGTGCTAATGCTTTGTTCCAGTACTCTATTAAAAGGAGGCCTTAATATCCCTTAGTTTTCGTTAGGACCCCGCTGCCACGGGTGGGTAGGACAAAAGATGTCATGCAAGTTCTTTTCCATAAGCACGTATGACTATATTCGGAATACATGCCTACATTACATTGATGAACTGGAGCTAGTTCTGTGTCACCCTAGGTTGTGATTGTTACACGATGAACTGCATCCCGCATAATTCTCCATCACCGATCCATTGCCTACGAGCTTTCCATATATTGTTCTTCGCTTATTTACTTTTCCGTTGCTATTGCTATCATCACTACAAAATACCAAAAACATTACTTTTACTAATGTTACCTTTTGCTACTGTTACCACTACTATCATATTACTTTGCTACTAAATACTTTGCTGCAGATATTAAGTTTCTAGGTGTGGTTGAATTGACAACTCAGCTGCTAATACTTGAGAATATTCTTTGGCTCCCCTTGTGTCGAATCAATAAATTTGGGTTGAATACTCTACCCTCGAAAACTATTGCGATCCCCTATACTTGTGGGTTATCAATTACATGCAATGAACTAACCACTGCATGTCATGTTTGGTAGTCTCAAGTCATTAAAAGCATGCACGACCCACTCCTCGCATTGGTTGATATGTCATGAAATAAGAAATGAGGAGGGAGTTAATGTATCGTGCCTAAGTGGTTTGGGACGGAGGGGGCGCAGCTTCATTGACTTACTGCACCTGCTTTTGAGTGAATGACTCGTGTGCCCAACAGGTGGCTGGCCCAACAGGTGGCTGGCCCACCTGTCATACAGCCAAAGGCAGGTGTGCAGTAGAGGGCCGAGGAGTAGATGGAAAACACACACGCGAATGCAACACAATCTGCACTTCTCATATAAAGGCTCCCCGCCAATCCAATCTACGAAATCCTACGCACTTGCGCACCCTAATCAAGGGAAAGAGTGATCACTCCAATCGCAAGATCAATTGACTAGAAGCTAGACCCATGGAGGCGATGAGCGCGAGCATCAGCCGGCTGTGCCAGATGGTCCATGACGCCGGCCTGCGGCCTGGCACCAAGGAACCTCTCCAGATCATGCTTGTGGCCGCCAGGGTGAGAGGCCTCTTGGACGATAGCTTCATCTTCTTGTACGACAAGGTCCTTGTCGGCTTCCTCGACAAGTTCACCGTCGTCAAGAAGCTCGCGGACAACCTTGACGTATGCCTCCAGCCCACGCGCCCAGGCTCTGCGATGCCTGCCACCCTCAACAACATCTATGGTGACAACCTCTTCCACGCACTGGTGGCCCTGCGACTACCCATCGTCGCGCCGGAGAATGTCCACCTCGTGGTCGCGCTCGTCGTGCAGCGCATGGCGCAGCAAGACACCATCGACATAATCACCCACGTCTACATGCAAATCGTCCACAAGGACTACTACGTGCCAGAGGAGGACGATAGGTCGCTGGCCTTCTTGACCCGCAGGGCAACCTTGGACGTCATTGTTCAGAAGCACGTTGAGCTCGCCGCCAACGCCGTTGCTCCTCACACGTCGGTTGGTGACCCGGTGCACTAGGGCGTGAGGAGGTCGTTGATGGATCTATATGTATCTTTATCTTTTCTTCAAATCCATGTAGTAGTATATGGTACTACTAGTAATTATCTTACCTTTCGCATCAACTTCATAATTTTCGTACGTACTCCATGCATGAACCGTGCCAGAACCAAACTTCTCATTACTATAGGGAAAATTGTTATTTCTATCTATCAGTCGCGCCATGGAGCAGAACCAAATTTTACAAGTTACAAGTTCAAAAGGAAAAGCCTGTCGTCTTCGCGTCGCACCCCCACACGGTTGGTCTGACACGCCGCTCAAGGGGGAATGTGTGTTGTGTTGCATTTTCACTTACAAGTGGGACCGTGGTTGAGCAAACTGACTATCGGCAAACCCCCACCCCTCCCGCCGTGCCATGGCTGAGAAAACAGGAGGGAGAAGAGATGGTTGTAGCACGGACTTCAAGAAAATTGGTGTCGGATGGGACTCATGTGGGTGGCGTGTGCCGTACTGCTAGACATGAGTGCTAGTTATGGCCCATGCCACCCCACTATATCGAGCCTATATCGAGGTGCTGGTTACGTAGAACAAATTTCCTGGAGTCTGTGCTCAGCCCTCCTCTATCTCTCTTCTCGGCCAGCCAGTAGACGCGCGGAGCCCATCGTTTGTTTGCTCACATGCGCTTCCACATGTCAGTGAACACGCAAGAGGACCCACTGAACCTGCACATCTTTCGGCTCGACATCCTGGTGATGAAAAACAAATCCAATAAAGATCTTCGGTGGCCGCTTTTGGAGTTACTCAAGAGTAGTAAGATTCTATTTACAGTTTAACCCAAGATGCACATCATGTGGCTTCAACTACCACTCCATTTTCTTGCATGACACGACCTGGATGCTGGATGTCCCACGTGTCAGCAAAAGGAGGAAGAACTCGACCAAATCTTCTCCACATTTAGACCGGAGGAGTAGGAAAGACGGCAAGCCCTGTGCCTACATCATACTACATGCAAGCCCACCTCACGCAGTCACGCTATCACCATATTTCTCGGCATCCGTGCGACACCTAGATCTAGTTGATCTAACTAGAACAAACTATTGGTCGGCTCTATGTGATGTGGCAACTTCATACTACTACGGATGCTAGCTATACTACTACGGCACTAACACTCCAATAAGTGAGTCAAAAACCATTTATAAATTGATTTTATAACATGCATATGCAAATGTACCATTCATTACATGCAACAAGTCATCAACACACAACGACAATGAGGATACATGTTGGATTATAGATTTGTTCCAACAAAACATTCAAGTAAATACTAAAGTTTTCATCACACAACAAATAACAAGAAATGAAATTAACTTCAGCTCAACCAATCCTTGGCATTGGAAACGCTTGCTTTGAACCAGAAGTGATTCTCTCGGAAGGGGCAGCTACTGTCAATCTCGATACCAACGAGGACTGGTCATCCAGGCTGAAGCGGCCTATGTCAGGAAGCATATTGTGATAGCCATGGTAGGGAACCATAGCAATGTCCGAGGTATAGATACAGTTGCTTATCATAAATGGTAGTAACATTGTGTCAACAGCAGTTGGATCGCCTTTCACCATCATTGGATAGTTTTGTCCAAGGAAGAGCGAGTTTCCTCCAAGAATATCAATACTAAACCAGGGAGAACGTGTTGGCGCTAGCAAATTAGTATCCATCCCGAATACCCTCCAACGGTTGTTGGAATAGGTCCGGAGAGTGCGACCATGGGAAACAACACATGCTTCCTTAGTAACATCAGCAGTGCCCTGTATATAGACAAGAAGAGGTGATCCATCAGAATAAGTTGCCAGGCGCCACTCAGTATATGGGTCGCCATGCTTGTGATCATCATCATTGTCATCTCCCCCTTGGTTATAATTTTTTTTCAAATATAAGTGGTGGAATGTTCACAGGACCTTGGAAAGACAAGAAGGTTAATTAGTAAAGGGAAACTAGCTAACCCGCATGCATGTGGATGAAACAATTATAATTATGGTGGAAGACAAACATACCGAAAGCATAAGAATTCCATGCAAAAACAGTGCCACGAGTGGTGGTAGCAAACACAAGACCCTCGTATTGAATTGCATCACAGTACCCATCCGTGTATAGAAACTGATTTTTGAGCAATATCCATCGAGTCGAACCATGAAGGACGGCAACAAGCTTGTCGAAGATAGCGACAACACAAGCATTCCTATAACCCCAAGAGCGGTTGGGAACTGGACAAATTGGTATCTTCTGTAGACGACAGTCACCATGATCGTAGTTGAACATACGTAGAATACCGGTGTGCTCAACCTCTGGGCAGTCTGAGATTTTTGGAAGTGGAACCCGGTGACGAGTGTACACATTCACAAGTTCCCACTCGCATTTGTACCCAATATAAACAACCCAATCTCCATTTGTGCTTGCCCAAACCTTACCCTCAAGCGATGGCATCTTAACATCACACTATCATTATCAAGTGGCAACAACTTGCACAAGGCGAGGCCTCCGTCGTCTGTGCGCCAGTCAGCAGGGTCACGGCGAAGAAGATAGGGGAGATCAAACCGCTCCTGGCCCCTTGGGTTCCTTGTAATGATGTTATTAGTTGAGTCAAGAATGGTCTTGAACGAACCTTCCATGCTAGCCGAGGTGATGACGTTGCACCGATCAATGAGTTCTTCCACCACGTCATCATTCAAATCAGGGCAAGAATAATGGGGTCGTTTCTAATCTATTCCCTCCATAGAGAAGACGATCGAACAATGGCATAAGGAAGGGTGAAGGAAAATGGAGGAGGGAGGAAGAGCGTGTGACAGCAATTCCAAATCGAGAGGGAAACGCGAAGAGTCGGTGGACCGTTTCCACGATACACGAAGAGGCGCCCTGGCCTACATAGACGTCTATTCGGAAGTTGTACAAAAGGACTCGCCGTCGTCTCACTGACATGTTGGAACGGGACCACATGTCAACGAAGAGGCTAGTGGGGAGCGAACGGTTGCCACAAAGGTCACACACTAATGATAAGGCTGTCCTGTCAGACCTAGCGCCCGCGCAGGATGGCTTTCGTCCCCCACACGAGCGAAGCCACTTCGCACCCCCACATGGTTAGTCCGCCACACTGATAGGCCAACTCCAGCGTGTGCAGCTCGGACGCGCGCTCGCTCAGCCCCCTTTCCCTCGACGCCCTAGAGCTACCCAACCACGGCTACATGTTTTGCGCACCCGACAGCCGGATTTGGAGCGGATCCGGTCGGGCTTGAGCTCGCCCGGCTGTGGGAGGTCGCGTCACGCCATGGACTGGCCGGGCACCGGGCCGGAAGGCCCCTGTCGGTGTCAAAACCGGTGGATCTCGGGTAGGGGGTCCCGAACTGTGCGTCTAAGGCGGATGGTAACAGGGGGCAGGGGACACGATGTTTACCCAGGTTCGGGCCCTCTTGATGGAGGTAATACCCTACATCCTGCTTGATTGTTCTTGATGATATGAGTATTACAAGAGTTGATCTACCACGAGATCAAAGAGGCTAAACCCTAGAAGCTAGCCTATGGTATGATTGTATCTTGTCCTACAGACTAAAATCCTCCGGTTTATATAGACACCGAAGGGGGCTAGGATTACACAAGGTCGGTTACAAAGGAGGAGATATACATATCTGTATTGCCTAGCTTGCCTTACACGCCAAGTAGAGTCCCATCTGGACACGGGATGAAGTCTTCAATCTCGTATCTTCATAGTCCAATAGTCCGGCCAAAGGATATAGTCCGGCTGTCCGGAGACCCCCTAATCCAGGACTCCGTCAGTAGCCCCTGAACCAGGCTTCAATGACGATGAGTCCGGCGCGCAGGGTTGTCTTCGGCATTGCAAGGTGGGTTCCTCCTCCGAATACACCATGGAAGAGTTTGAATACAAGGATAGTGTCCGACCCTGCAAAATAAGTTTCACACACCACCGTAGAGAGAATAATATTTTCACAAATCAAATCTGCTGACATGTTTTGACAACATGACATCACGCCACGGTCTGGTCATTATTTGAACCGTTTTTCTTTAACCAGCCCCGCACATAACGCGAGGTGGTTTCTTGACACGTCTTGTCAAAGCAGAGATCATGTTCCCCTTATCACGGGATTCTCATCAATACAAACATGGGTAACCCAACCGTGCATGTTGGTATGACTCCTAGATCTTAGGTAAGTCTCGAACGGCCATGAGGAGGACGCCTGATATTCATCCCCTTTATAAAGGGACAAGGATTTTTCTTTTTTCCCTCCCGTGCTCAATCGAATCCTTCCCCCGCCTTGAGTTCTAACACCCAAAGCTCAGGTTTGGTTCTTCGGACCTTCAATCATGTCCGGATCCAGCCTTCAAGGCCGGTGGATTCCTTCCTCCGTCACAGAGGAGGACATCAAGAAGTTGAGGAGGCCAGATATCTGACCGCCAAAATTTTGCATAGGCTGCCCGCCCGAGGGCATGTCGTCCCTACTCCCGAACCCAACGAGAGTGTTGTGTCCGTCTCCCACTTCCTTCGAGGACTAGCCCTCGCTCTGGATCCCTTTGTTAGGGGTCTTATGTTCTATTACTGGCTGGATTTTCACGATCTGGCCCCGGATTCCCTTCTTCACATCTCATCGTTTATTGTCGTATGTGAGGCCTTCCTTCGCATTACCCCTCACTTCGGCCTGTGGCTCAAGACCTTCGATGTGAAGCCAAAGATGGTCGAGGGGCAGTACGCAGGGTGCGGAGGTGCTATAATAAGCAAAATTGCTGATGCTCCATGGCCAAAGGGTTCCTTTCCAGAGGTGTCCGGATTGTGGCAACAAGAGTGATTTTACGTCGCAGCTCCCCGAAGTGCCAAATGGGTAGCTGCCCCCACCATTCGCTCGGGCCCCCCACCACAACTGATGTCATGGATCAGCAGGGGGATGAGCTGGGGTCCAGCCAAGGACGTGCCAATACTGCAGAGCCGTATCCGAGATCTCTTCAAGGGAGATTTCAGTCTGGTTATGGTAATGCAAGTTATGCTGGTTCGTCGAGTCCAGCCTTGCAAACGCCGGCCCCTCCGCGTGTGGGAATTCAACCCGGAAGGACCGTGCACTGTTCAGCATTTCCTCGGCATGACGCACGAGGAGATGTACAAATCGTTCTTTGGACCCCAAATAGAGTGTCCAGACACTACCGAGGACGTGGGCCTGAGCTGCAACCGCCTCGCTGCCCAAGTAAGTAATCCCATGGCCGAACACATTGTCATTTTATTTATCACGACATCATTCCTAAGAATCGCTCTTTGACCAGGACTGGATAACAAAGGCGAAGATGATCCGCTGTTCGGCCCCCCTTCCTGAAGGCTTGGACAATCCAGTGCTGGAAAAGATGCTCGAGCCAGCACCATGTCTAGTGCCCTCAAAGGAAGATGAAGGGGGGAATAAAGAGGGCAAAAGCGGGCCTCCATCGCTACCTATTCCAATCGAGGGAATGAGTGCCTCCACGAGGGAGGATAACCAAGGGGAAGAATCTGACATTCTCTCTCTCCCCGGGGAAGGAAGAGGACTACCTCTGAAGAACGGGAAACTAAGGTTTCCAAACGGGAGGAGAAATCTCCGCCGGAGGGTCCTGCCTCGGAGGGTATTCTTGCCGCACAATGTCCACGCGGGGATCAGCCCTCTACCGAGCTGTAAGTAATCAAAAAGTACTTAATAGTGAAGATATCCTACCTTACTTCCGAAGACAATAACCGATGCTTGTAAATTGTAGTCCGGATCGCAGCCCTTCTTGACAGAGTTCATCTTCGGTGGATCTTCTTCCGGAGATGATGAAGAGCGAAACGCCTCCCCTGGACTCCCTAGCTAAAGAAGAGGGCGACCTTGAAGTGTCGTCACGAAGGGTATCTCCGGATCCAATATCGCCACAGGATAACCCTTTGGCTGCCTGGCATCCCCAGTATCCGGCTCCTGAGGAGAGCGACAGCAAGGGTCCGTACTGTGTGCGGTCGGACGCGCTAAGGATCTTCTGGGGCAAGCTGTCATCTTGGAAGCGCATCATATGCTAATGGGCACGGTAATTGAAAGGATTTCATCCGCCGAAAGCGGTTTGCACGAAGCTTTTACGAGTCTGCTGAAAGGCTTTGAGGTACGTGAAATAATGTATGCCTTTAACAGTTCCGCATACGTTAGGTATGCCCATGTAGATAGTAACCCCCGAGACTCTGGTTGTCATCGAGAATGGCGGCAAACAGAGGATCATAGTCCCAGGTAATAACCAGACCGCCTTTATGTGTAGGCGGTTGAAGCTCCGGTGGCTAGCCGGACTGATCGGTTTGCCGAACTAAAGCGGCAACTAGATGCGGCAGATGCCGACATCGTGCTTGTCAACAAGCGGCTTGACGAGGCATAGGGTGAGTGATTTTTCTGGTGATCGTCACATAATAAGAGCAGCATGATGCCAGTATCTTTAATATGTCGTGATTGTAGATGGAGCTGCCACCGTGGAGACCCTTCGGGTGGAGCTTGCCCGAGCCAAGGAGCAAGCAAGGAGTAGCAATGCAGCCGCTTTACAGGCAGCCGAAGAGTTAAGGGCCGAACAGGCCGCGCATTGCGAGAGCAAGGAAAAAAATAGCCAAGACGGATGTAGAGTTAAAAGATGTTGCTGACCGTTACCGGCTTCTTGAAGAAGAAAACCGGGCGAAGGCGACGGACCTGGAGAAGGCCCGGGTGGCTGCCAAGGAAGCCCGCTCCAAAATTAGAGCGACGAAGGAGGAGCTGAATCAAGTTGTAGATATCATGTCTGGGAAGCCCTTCTTGTTTGCGGACTAAGTTTGGAGATCCGAAGTATGCTCCTCTGGACCGGTTATGGAGTTCTACAGACGCATACATGGATTTGGCTACAAGTGCTGCTGATGCAGCCGAGTACTTCAAGGATCAGAAAGGTCCCGAAGTGGAAAAGCTGTTCTGGTTAGAGTTTCACACTCCAGTCCGCCCGCTGCTGCTGAATGAGTGATTGACCATAGGTTGTCTGGACTTGCCATGAGGTCCGTTGTGGATCACCTGTGGCCGGGAGGGCCAAGGCCAAGTAGTTATTTTAGCTTAGTGCAACAATTCCTTGAAGCTGTGCCATGCATCGATGTTGTAAAGATATCAGCATGCATAGAAGGTGCGCGGATGGCCCTTGCTCGTGTCAAAACATACTGGGCGGAGATGGAGGCCACCACTGTTGCGGCACAGGGTTCGGCCATAGGCCGAGTGGCTGCCGAGCACTACTTTGAAGAAGTCCTTGAAGGCGCTCGTTCGATAGAGGCTCAGTGCTCGAAGAATATTATTTTCCAGTGACATGTAGTTCCATTGTACAAATAATGTTTTTCTGAATTAATCAAGGCTGTATTTATACTTTTTCCCGAAAGTACTGTGATGCCTCCTGTGCGGTCGTTTATGTATATATGTATATAACCTGAAAGTTTGCAGTCGTCGGCTTCCGCCCCCACGCATATAATGCGGGGGTGTTCGCAAAAGATGCATATCCACACTTGATCCAACGTCTTGGTCCGTTAAGGAGGTGATAGCATAGCAAACGAGGCAATCGGACTATATTGCTTTAACACTTTCACTTAGCCATAGGAGTTTGACAGTGGGGCTACTATATAGCCCCTGGTACTTCTGCGCTCGTCCGAATACGATGCGCGTACGTACATGACCGGGAAACGGTCCTTCGTTAATGCGGAGGAATCCTGAAGATTCTGATTAGTCATCGAGTGGTTGACCAGTCTCTCGCTATATCATGACAGTCAGTTTTCGGCTTTCTCTACTAAGGTGCTCATCTGGATGAACCGGGGCACAATCGCAGTAGTTCTCTCAGTGCTACCTTAGCCGATATAACGGAACATAAGGTACCAAAACATGGGAGCAGGGCAAACCCAACATTTGAACAAAGACATGATTCAGAGCTGATGCATATAGGGCCAAACTCGCGACGCCGAACACTCCCTAAGGTGTTTGGTCTTTATAACATATACCGGGCTAAACAATGCCCTTTATAAGAAACCCCATGTGTCCAGGTACATGCAAAATCCTGGCGTGGCCACATGCCAATAACGCCGGCATCCTTCTCGGTTGTGTGGAGTATCCAGAGGATGTGAGCAACAAGAGATAGTAAAAAAAGGTTTACGCATGGCCTTAATCTAAAAAGAAACCTTTGGGTGGGTCCCTGCTGCACGTCTGCTCCTGTATCTCTGTTGTGCCATGTCCTGGACAGGTGTAGCACAATTGTAACCTGCAAAAGGAAAAAACTTAGGTGAAAGTTACCGTGCCGAAAAGAAGAATGAGTTATCAGAATTCCAGAGAAGCCTAGGTGAGCCGGGCTGGCCCTGATTACACGCGGGAAGCCCCTGGTATCGTTTTATGAGGGTTCGAAAACCAATCTCATGCATGTATGATGGAACGCCGGACTCGTCTAACCGTGTCCATGGTCATGACGACCTGCCATTTTTTCTGGTTGGTGAGGCCGTCTAGTGTGCGGCTGTTAGAGCCGCTGCGTCCTCTTCCGTACGTGAAGAATGTTTGGTACTTCCGCTAACTGTAATGATGCCTCGTGGACCGGGCATCTTGAGCTTGAGAAAAGCATAATGCGGTATTGCGTTAAAATGAGCAAAAGCCGCCCTTCCGAGTAGTGCTTGAAAATCACTTCAGAATGGAGCGATGTGAAAAGTTAACGTTTCACTTCGGAAGTTATCGGGAGAACCGAATACCACCTATAGTAGTAGAGAGCCCGTGCAGTGGGCCTCTTGGCCTGGTATTACTCCCTTGAAGGTAGTATTATTGTGGCTTATTTGTGTCGGGTCTATCCCCATTTTGCGTACTGTGTCCTGATATATCAGATTGAGATCACTGCCGCCGTCCATGAGGACCTTTGTGAAATGGTACCCATTTATTATTGGGTCTAACACCAAGGTCGTCAGTCCTTCACGTTGGATGTATGTATCGTGATCCCTACGATCAAAAGTGATCGGGCAGGCAAACCAGGGGTTGGACCTAGGGGTGACGGGCTCTATGGCGCGTGTGCATCGGAGTGCATGATTGCTTCTCCTCCTTGTCACATGGATCACGTTTACTGTTTTAACCTCTAGTAGGAACTTTTTCTGTCCTTCGGCGCTTTGCTGGCGAGGTTCATCCTCGTCTTCGCTTGGTGTCTCTTCCCCTTTGTGTTTGGCGTTTAGCTTACCGGCCTGCTTGAAGACCCAACATTCTCTCTGGGTATGATTTGCAGGTTTGTCTGGGGTGTCGTGAATCTGACAGAGTTTGTCAAGAAGTTTGTTTAGGCCAGATTGTCCTTCTCTACTGCCTTTGAAAGGCTTTTTCCATTGACCTGGTCGGGAGCCCCTGAATCCGGCGTTTACCGCTGTGTTATCTGGGCTACCTTCTTTACTTTGACGCTTGTTTTTGTTGCGTCGTGATTTACCATTGCCATCCCTTACTTTGGATGTGCTTGGGTCGCTGGTGCTGCTACGGGCCAACCAGCTGCCCTCGCCCGCACAAAAGCGGGTCATGAGGCTTGTTAGGGCTGCCATTGTTCTCGGTTTTTCTTGACCGAGGTGTCTGGCGAGCCAATCGTCTCGGACGCTGTGTTTAAAAGTTGCTAAGGCTTCGGCGTCCGGACAGTCGACTATTTGGTTCTTCTTGGTGAGGAACCTGTTCCAAAGCCCTCCGGACTGTTGGATTATGTGACTTAAATCGTCTCCATCCGGAGGTCGGACATAAGTCCCTTGAAAATTGGCTCGGAAAGCGTCCTCGAGCTCCTCCCAACTTCCAATTGAGTTTTCGGGGAGGCTTTTCAGCCAGTGCCTAGCTGGCCCTTTAAGCTTGAGGGGCAAGTATTTAATGGCATGTAGATCGTCTCCATGAGCCATATGAATATGGCGGATGAAGTCCTCTATCCAGACTCCAGGGTCTGTGGTTCCGTCGTACGCCTCTATGTTCACCGGTTTGAATTCCTCTGGGAATTCGTGATCCAGCACCTCATCACTGAAACATAATGGGTGTGCGCCACCCCTGTATTGGGATGCGCCATAGTGTTCGGACGGTTGTAGTATTCGGTGTTGGTTGTGTACCGTAGCGCGCTTCCTAGATCCATAGATAGATCTGGTCGCGCCGGATTTTTGACGCAAGTTCTCACATAGAGCGTGTGTTGACTTATGTGTGACTTTGTTAGCCGCTCTACCGCGTTCACGGGGTGGTGGATCCGGCCGGTTGGCCGTATCACTTATCGGTTGTATGGGCTCTAAGGCCTCATCGTCGAATTCTGGTAATAGCTTGCGCTTTGGATAGCTATTTGGGTGGTAGCTTCTACCATACTTTGTTACTTTGTTCCACTTGCTGTTGAGCGTATCTTGTGCGACCTTGAGCCTTTGCTTCTGTTTCTTCAGGCTTCTCGCTGTGGCAGTAAGCCTTCTACGGAGGTTCTCTTGCTCCAAGTGTGTTTCCGGGATGATGGGTGCATCTTCGTCCGGACTATTTTCTTCCCTAGATGGGGATTGATGAGGCTTATCCTTGGCGTCATTGTGTTCGTACGTCGGATCTGTACTATGTTTGCAGTTTGCATCTTGATCATTTTCTGCCACCGAGGTGGTGCAGTTGTCGTCTCTTCCAGAGTCGAGTGGACTATTATTATTGCTGTTTTTGCTATGGCGGGACTTAGAGCAGCGCCGCTGATGTCGGCACTTGGGTTTCTTCTTGGAGGGGTCATCCTCCGCTTTCTTGTCGCCATTGGCTTCGTTTGGGGTGTCCACCATGTGTACGTCATGTGATGAAGTAGCGGTCCAGCACCCTATGGGTGGTGGTTCCGGTTCGTCTCCTGCATCGTCGTCCATACCGTTGATGTCTTCGGAGTCGAAATCGAGCATGTCGGTTAAGTCGTCGACAGTGACTACTAAGTGGGTGGTGGGTGGGCAGCGAATTTCTTCGTTGTCCGCATCCCATTCTAGCCGGACATAGTTCGGCCAGGGTTCTCCTGACAAGGAGAGAGACCTTAATGAATTCAGCACATCTCCGAAAGGTGAGTGCTGAAAGATATCCGCGGAGGTGAAATCCATGATCGGCGCCTAGTCGGACTCGACGGGCACGGATATGAGCGGTTCGGAGTCCGTGGCCGGAGATGAAATCAGTGGTTCCGCGACACGGCTCTCATAAGGGGTGAAGTTAGTATCTGGCTCTATCGCCACTGAGAGTGCGGCCTCCGTGGCGGGGTCCATCCCTCCGCTCTCGGATGGCACGACTTGCTTCGGATTTAAGGCCAGAGTAACTGCGGATGCGATCTCCCGAACACTGTCCGACGGTAGAGTTACGACTTGCTCGTCGTGACTGCGCGGCGCGTCCGGCATGGGCTCGAATCCGTCGAAGATCAAGTCTCCTCGGATATCGGCCGTGTAGTTCAAGTTTCCGAATCTGACCTGATGGCCAGGGGCGTAGCTCTCAATCTGCTCCAGATGGCCAAGCGAATTGGCCCGCATTGCAAAGCCGCCGAATATGAAGATCTGTCCGGGGAGGAAAGCCTCACCCTAGACCGCATCGCTAGCGATGATCGACAGAGCCATCGAGCCTTATGGTGACAACACAGTGGAACTCTCAATGAAAGCACCAATGTCGGTGTCAAAACCGGCGGATCTCGGGTAGGGGGTCCCGAACTGTGCGCCTGAGGCGGATGGTAACAGGAGGCAGGGGACACGATGTTTACCCAGGTTCGGGCCCTCTTGATGGAGGTAATACCCTATGTCCTGCTTGATTGTTCTTGATGATATGAGTATTACAAGAGTTGATCTACCACGAGATCGAAGAGGCTAAACCCTAGAAGCTAGCCTATGGTCTAATTGTATCTTGTCCTACGGACTAAAACCCTCCGGTTTATATAGACACCGGAGGGGGCTAGGATTACACAAGGTCGGTTACAAAGGAGGAGATATGCATATCCGTATTGCCTAGCTTGCCTTCCATGCCAAGTAGAGTCCCATCCGGACACGGGACGAAGTCTTCAATCTCGTATCTTCATAGTCCAATAGTACGGCCAAAGGACATAGTCCGGCTATCCGGAGACCCCCTAATCCAGGACTCCCTCAGCCCCGGCAAGGCCGCATGGCCGCATGCAGGTACTGACTCCTCCTCTAGCCATTTGGATCTACACCGTCGGTGGTCCACCGGCAGATACATGAATGACGGTCGGTCGGGCTCGGTGCTGGCCCAAAAGCTCGTCAGCCCACCTTTGCCACTCATTACGTGCGATGACTGCCCAAAGAAGGTCTTGTGTCACGTGTCTACAATGCCGGAACATTCCAGATGGGTGTTCATCAAGTGCTCAACCGATGGGGTATGTGCTACTTTAGCTTTGGTTGTGCTATCGAATTAGACTAGTTGTGCTAACTTAAAATTTTATTGTGTAGAATGGATGCAAGTTTTGGTATTGGGAAGAAGAGTACATCGATATATTGACAGAGTGCAATTTAGTAGATGTTCTAGCACTTTTAGCTAGCATAGAGGCTAGAGATGAGACTAGTGCACTTGTTGATAGAATAGAGGCTAGACATGGGACTAGATGCGAGGAAGCAACGTCTACTTCTTTACACTCGAAGAAGAAAGAAGCACGCAAGATCGAGCCTCCGCAGATCAACAATGAATGCATCTACAAGGCACTAATCCAACTTACAGGAGCAGTTATGGAAGTTGGATATCTTCTAAAATGTATTCTTGTGGTTCTTGTTTTCTTTGGTCTTGCTTTTCTAGTCAACTTTTGGTGATGTATTTCCATGTACCAAAAATCAATGGCCCTGTTTGGATACTCTAACTCAGTTAGAGGTTAGAGTTAGATTCTAACCCTGAACTAACCCTGAGCTAACTCTAACCAAAGAGGTGTTTGGATGGCAGGGTTAGATGGAGCGCGGATACGGCGAGGCGACTTCACGCGCGGTGCGAGAGGGAGGGAGGGAGAGGACGAGAAGCTTCGAGGAAGTGGGGAGGGATCTGTTGTGGGAAGTGCGGGAGAAAAGGAAGTTTCTAGTGGACCCGAGAAGAACTAACCCAAATAAGCACATCTTGGGTGGGTTAGTTTTTTGGGGTGGGTTAGATGCATCTAACCCAAACTAACCCTCATGTTTGGATATTCTTGGGTTAGTTAAGTCCAAACTAACCCAAACTAACTCTAACCCATGGATCCAAACAGGGCCAATGATGAAAAAAAGATATGTGTTTGCAAAGAAAAATGTACGCGGTCGGGATGCGTCCGCGCGTTGGGCGCACGACCACCGCATCCGACAAATGGCCCGGAACGACCCCATTGCCCTACCCAAACGAACAGAATCCAGGCAAAACAGAGGTCCATTTGGGGTCATGAGTTGGAGTTGGCCTTACAAGTGGGACCGCAGTTGAGGAAACCGACCATCGGCAAACCCCCACCTCGCCCGCCGCGCGATGGCTGAGTTAGAGAAACAACGAGGTTGAAGAGATAGTTGTAGCACGGACTCCAAGAAATATGGTGTCAGGTGGAAGTCGTGCTGGTGGCGTGTGCCGTACTCCTGGACGTGAATACTTGTTCTAGCCCATGCCACCCTACTGTACTATGTATCGAGGATTCGAGGTCCTGGTTATGTACAGCGAACACATTAACATATGGCCCACCTCACATTGTGGCCAAATTTCCTGGAGTCTGTGCTAGGTTAAAAAGTGTTCTTTGTGAGGGTGGGTGGCTGGTCTCAAGTTTACAACTTGTTGTATTACGTATACATAGACATAGAGATAGTGCAGCAGTTTTGAAAGTTTGAACCCAAACATCAGAATGCAATTTCTACTGGACTCATCCGAGGACCTAGGATGATGGGATTCGCAGCTACAATAAAAACACCTGCCCAACGCACGAAGCATGTGAAGCTAGTACAAATACTAGTAGTACTATTATTGATTGGACTCATCTGATAACCTGTTGAAATGCACGTACAATTATGTATTCGGAAAAAAATTGCCTCATTGCAGCACCCACTCAGAGAAGCGACTCAAAAGCCATTCATAAATTTAGTAAGTTTATCACAGACATATCATTTTATTACATACAACAGGTCATGAACCCACAACGACAACGACGATACATTCTAGTAAATATTAAAGTTTTCATCACACAACAAATAACAAGCAATGAAATGAACTTCAGCTCAACCAATCCTCGGCGTTGGAAATGCTTGCTTTGAACCAGAAGTGATTCTCTGGGAAGGCCCAGCTACTATCAATCTCGAGACCAACGTAGGACTGATCATCCAGGCTGAAGCGGGCTATGTCAGGACCCATAGTGCGATGGTAGGGAAGCATAGCAATGACCGAGGTATAGATACAGTTGCTTCTCATAAATGGTAGTAATGTTGTGTCAACAGCAGCTGGATCGCCTTTCACCATGATTGGATAGTTTTGTCCAAGGAAGAGCGAGTTTCCTCCAAGACTTTCAATACTAAACCAAGGAGAAGGTGTTGGCGCTAGTACACTAGTATCCATCCTGAATACCCTGCAAAGGATGTTGGAATAGGTCCGGAGAGTGCGACCATGCGAGACAACACCTGCTTCCTTAGTAACATCAACAGTGCCCTCTATACAGACAAGAAGAGGTGATCCATCGGAATAAGTTACCAGACGCCACTGAGTATATGGGTCCTGCTCGTCCTCATGCTCATGATCATCAGCATCGTCATCTCCCCCTTGGTTATAAAAAATTTCAAGTATAGGTGGTGGAATGTTCACAGGACCTTGGAAACACAAGAAAGTTAATTAATTAGTAAAGGGAAACTAGCTAACCCGCATGCATGTGGATGAAACAATTATAATTACGGTGGAAGACAAACGTACCGAAAGCATGACAATTTGATGCAAAAACAGTGCCACGAGTGGTGGTAGCAAACAGAAGACCCTCATATTGAATTGCATCACAGTACTCATCCGTGTACAGAAATTGATTTTTGAACAATATCCATCGAGGCGTGGAAGTAAGGAAGGAAACAAGCTTGTCGAAGATAGCAACAACTTCATAGTTCATGTAATCCCAAGAGCGGTTGGGAACTCGACAAATTGCTATCTTCCATAGACGATAGTTACCATGATCGTATTTGAACTCACGTAGATCATCTATGTGCTCAACCTCTAGGCAGCCTAAGATTTTTGGAAGTGGAACCTAGTGACGAGTGTACACATTCACAAGGTCCCACTCACAGTTGTACCCAATATAAACAACCCAATCTTCATTTGCGCCTGCCCAAGCCTTGCCCTCAAGCGATGGCATCTTAACATCACACATATCATTATGAAGCGGCATCAACTTGCACAAGGCGAGGCTTCTGTCGTCCCCGCGCTAGTCAGCAGGGTCACGGCAAACAAGATAGGGGAGATCAAACCGCTCCTAGACCCTTGGGTTGCTTGTAATGATGTTGTTAGTTGAGTCGAGAATGGTCTTGAACGAACCTGCCATGCTAGCCGAGGTGATGACGTCGCACTGATCAATGAGTTCCTCCATCGCGTCATCATTCAGATCGGGGCAAGAATAACGGGGTCGTCTCCGGCCTGTTCCCTCCATGGAGAAGACTATCGAACAATGGCAGAAGGAAGGGTGGAGGCAAATGGAGGAGGGAGGAAGAGCGTGCGACAGCAGTTCCAAATCGAGAGGGAAAGATGAAGAGTCAGTGGACGGTTGCCACGGTACATGCTACCGCTTGAGCACTTGCGTTGGTTTTCCCTTGAAGAGGAAAGGGTGATGCAGCAAAGTAGCGTAAGTATTTCCCTCAGTTTTTGAGAACCAAGGTATCAATCCAGTAGGAGGCCACGCACGAGTCCCTCGCACCTACACAAACAAATAAATCCTCGCAACCAACGTGGTAAGGGGTTGTCAATCCCTACATGGTCACTTACGAGAGTGAGATCTGATAGATATGATAAGATAATATTTTTGGTATTTTTATGATAAAGATGCAAAGTAAAATAAAAGGCAAAGGAAATAAATAAGTATTGGAAGATTAATATGATAGAAGATAGACCCGGGGGCATAGGTTTCACTAGTGGCTTCTCTCAAGAGCATAAGTATTCACGATGGGTAGACAAACTACTGTTGAGCAATTGACAGAATTGAGCATAGTTATGAGAATATCTAGGTATGATCATGTATATAGGCATCACGTCCAAGACAAGTAGACCGACTCCTGCCTGCATGTACTACTATAACTCCACACATCGACCGCTATCCAGCATGCATCTAGAGTATTAAGTTCAAGAGAACAGAGTAACGCTTTAAGCAAGATGACATGATGTAGAGGGATAAACTCATGCAATATGATGAAAACCCCATCTTGTTATCCTTGATGGCAACAATACAATACATGCCTTGCTGCCCCTACTGTCACTGGGAGAGGACACCGCAAGATTGAACCCAAAGCTAAGCACTTATCCCATTGCAAGAAAGATCAATCTAGTAGGCCAAACCAAACTGATAATTCGAAGATACTTGCAAAGATAACCAATCATACATAAAAGAATTCAGAGAAGATTCAAATATTGTTCATAGATAAACTTGATCATAAACCCACAATTCATCAGTCTCAACAAACACACCGCAAAAGAAGATTACATCGAATAGATCTCCACAAGAGAGGGGGAGAACTTTGTATTGAGATCCAAAAAGAGAGAAGAAGCCATCTAGCTAATAACTATGGACCCGTAGGTCTGAGGTAAACTACTCACACTTCATCGGAGGGGCTATGGTGTTGATGTAGAAGCCCTCCGTGATCGATGCCCCCTCTAGCGGAGCTCCGGAACAGGCCCCAAGATGGGATCTCGTGGATACAAAAAGTTACAGCGGTGGAATTAGGGTTTTGGCTCTGTATCTGGTAGTTTGGGGGTACGTAGATATATATAGGAGGAAGGAGTACGTCGGTGGAGCAACAGGGGGCCCACGAGGGTGGAGGGCGCACCTGGGGGTAGGCGCGCCCCCCTACCTCGTGGCCTCCTGATTGATGTCTTGACGTAGGGTCCAAGTCCTTTGGATCATGTTCGTTCCAAAAATCACGTTCCCGAAGGTTTCATTCCGTTTGGACTCCATTTGATATTCTTTTCCTGCGAAACCCTAAAATAGGCAAAAAAACAGCAATTCTGGGCTGGGCCTCCGGTTAGAAGGTTAGTCCCAAAAATAATATAAAAGTGTATAATTAAGCCCAATAATGTCCAAAATAGAATATAATATAGAATGGAACAATCAAAAATTATAGATACGTTGGACACGTATCAAGCATCCCCAAGCTTAATTCCTGCTCGTCCTCGAGTAGGTAAATGATAAAAACAGAATTTTTGATGTGGAATGCTACTTGGCATATTTTCAATGTAATTCTTCTTAATTGTGGTATGAATATTCAGATCCGAAAGATTCAAGATAAAAGTTCAATATTGACATAAAAATAATAATACTTCAAGCATACTAACTAAGCAATTATGCCCTCTCAAAATAACATGGCCAAAGAAAGTTCATCCCTACAAAATCATATAGTTTAGTCATGCTTCATTTCTGTCACACAAGAATGCTCTCATAATGCACAACCCCGATGACGAGCCAAGCAATTGTTTCATACTTTACTAATCTCAAACTTTTTCAACCTTCACGCAATATATGAGCGTGAGCCATGGATATAGCACTATGGGTGGAATAGAATAATGATGGGGGTTATGTGGAGAAGACAAAAGGGAGAAAGTCTCACATCAACGGGGATAATCAATGAGCTACGGAGATGCCCACCAATTGATGTTAATGCAAGGAGTAGGGATTGCCATGCAATGGATGCACTAGAGCTATAAATATATGAAAGCTCAACAAAAGAAACTAAGTGGGTGTGCATCCAACTTGCTTGCTCACGAAGCCCTAGGGCATTTGAGGAAGCCCATTGTTGGAATATACAAGCCAAGTTCTATAATGAAAAGTTCCCACTAGTATATGAAAGTGACAAAACAAAAGACTCTCTATCATGAAGATTATGGTGCTAGTTTGAAGCACAAGTGTGCTAAAAAGGATAGTAACATTGTCCCTTCTCTCTTTTTCTCTCATTTTTTGGGCCTTCTCTTTTTTTTATGGCCATTCTCTTTTTTTCTTTTTTTCTCACTTGGGACAATGCTCTAGAAAATGATGATCATCACACTTCTATTAATTCACAACTCAATGATTACAACTCGATATTAGAACAAAGTATAACTCTATATGAATGCCTTCGGCTATGTACTGGGATATGCAATGAACCAAGAGTGACATGTATGAAAGGATTATGAATGGTGGCTTTGCCACAAATACTATGTCAACTACATGATCATGCAAAGAAATATGACAATGATGAACGTGTCATGATAAACGGAACGGTGGAAAGTTGCATGGCAATATATCTCGGAATGGCTATGGAAATGCCATAATAGGTAGGTATGGTGGCTGTTTGAGGAAGATATAAGGAGGTTTATGTGTGAAAGAGCGTATCATCTCACGGGGATTGGATGCACCGGCGAAGTTTGCACCAACTCTCAATGTGAGAAAGGGCAATGCACGGTACCGAAGAGGCTAGGAATGATGGAAGGGTGAGAGTGCATATAATCCATGGACTCAACATTAGTCATAAAGAACTCACATACTTATTGCAAAAATCTACAAGTCATCAAAAACCAAGCACTACGCGCATGCTCCTAGAGGGATAGATTGGTAGGAAAAAACCATCGCTCGTCCCCGACTGCCATCATAAGGAGGACACTCAAAGAACACCTCATGTTTCAAATTTGTTACATAACGTTTACCATATGTGCATGCTACGGGACTTGCAAACTTCAATACAAGTATTTTTCAAATTCAAAACTACTCAACTAGCACAACTTTGATATCACTACCTCCATATCTCAAAACAATCATCAAGCATCAAACTTCTCTTAGTATTCAATACACTCATAAGAAATTTTTTACTAGTCTTGAATACCTAGCATATTAGAATTATTTAAGTAAATTACCATGCTATTTAAGACTCTCAAAATAATCTATGTGAAGTATGATAGAATAATAGTTTCTATAAAACAAAACCACCACCGTGCTCTAAAAGATATAAGTGAAGTACTAGAGCAAAACTATATAACTCAAAAGATATAAGTGAAGCACATAGAGTATTCTAATAATTTCCGAATCATGTGTGTTTCTCTCAAAAGGTGTCTACAGCAAGGATGATTGTGGTAAACTAAAAAGGAAAGACTCAAATCATACAAGACGCTCCAAGCAAAACACATATCATGTGGTGAATAAAAATATAGCTCCAAGTAAAGTTACCGATGGAAGTAGACGAAAGAGGGGATGCCTTCCGGGGCATCCCCAGCTTTGGCTTTTAGGTGTCCTTATATTATCTTGAGGTACCATGGGCATCCCCAATATTAGGCTCTTGCCACTCCTTGTTCCATAATCCATCAAATCTTTCACCCAAAAACTTGAAAACTTCACCACACAAAACTTAAAGTAGAAAATCTCGTGAGCTCCGTTAGTGAAAGAAAACAAAACACCACTTCAAGGTACTGTAATGAACGCATTCTTTATTTATATTGGTGTTAAACCTACTGTATTCCAACTTATCTATGGTTTATAAACTATTTTACTAGCCATAGATTCATCAAAATAAGCAAACAACACACGAAAAACAGAATCTGTCAAAAACAGAACAGTCTGTAGTAATCTGTAGCTAACGCAAGATCTGGAACCCCAAAAATTCTAAAATAAATTTATGGACGTGAGGAATTTATCTATTAATCATCTGCAAAAATAATTAACTAAATATCACCTTCCAAATAAAAATGGCAGCAATTCTCGTGAGCGCTAAAGTTTCTGTTTTTTACAGCAAGATTAAAAAGACTTTCCCCAAGTCTTCCCAACGGTTCTACTTGGCACAAACACTAATTAAACGCAAAAAATACACAACCAAAACATAGGCTAGATAAATTATTTATTACTAAACAGGAGAAAAAATCAAGGAATAAAAATAAAATTGGGTTGCCTCCCAACAAGCGCTATCGTTTAACGCCCCTAGCTAGGAATAAAAGCAAGGATAGATCTAGGTATTGCCATCTTTGGTTTTCAATTTTTTAGCGGAATCAAGCTCTAATCCGGGAGGTTCTTTACGTATCCCTTCATATTTGGAAAATTTTAGATCTAAAGAATCCAACCGCTTGTTGCAAAGGGTAATCAACATATTCATGTGGTGAATATTTCCGCTAACATTCTTAAGAGGTACAAGAGACTTTTGTAAATTCTTAGTTACTTCGCAATTTTTTTTCAAAAACTTGTGTCTATTCCTGGGTATGTTGTGGCCCCTTTTGTTGAGGTAGTGTTTCCACTACACCCTCTATGATTTCAAGCGCAACACTGGGATCAATTTCAATAAAATTTCCTTTGGCAACACAATCCAAGAGTTGTCTATGGGACATATTTAGTCCAACATAGAAACTGCGAAGCAGAATTCTAAAATTCACCTCTAAGATGCAATTATGATAAGATTCCATCATCCTATACCAAGCATCTTTTAAAGTTTCTCCTTGTCTTTGTTTAAAGTGAAGAACTTCAAACTCAGGGGATAAAGGAACAGATAGGGGACTAGCCATAACGACAAGCAAGCAATCCAACACACAAGCAAACAAGAAACGGGCAAAAAGAGGCAAATATAGAAAGAGAGGGAGGATAGAGAGAGAGGGCGAATAAAACGGCAAGGGTGAAGTGGGGGAGAGGAAAACGAGAGGCAAATGGCAAATAATGTAATGCGGGAGATAAGGGTTTTGTGATGGGTACTTGGTATGTTGACTTTTGCGTAGACCTCCCCAGCAACGGCGCCAGAAATCCTTCTTGCTACCTCTTGAGCACTTGCGTTGGTTTTCCCTTGAAGAGGAAAGGGTGATGCAGCAAAGTAGCGTAAGTATTTCCCTCGGTTTTTGAGAACCAAGGTATCAATCCAGTAGGAGGCCACGCACAAGTCCCTCGCACCTACACAAACAAATAAATCCTCGCAACCAACACGGTAAGGGGTTGTCAATCCCTACATGGTCATTTATGAGAGTGAGATCTAATAGATATGATAAGATAATATTTTTGGTATTTTTATGATAAAGATGCAAAGTAAAATAAAAGGCAAAGGAAATAAATAAGTATTGGAAGATTAATATGATATAAGATAGACCCGGGGGCCATAGGTTTCACTAGTGGCTTCTCTCAAGAGCATAAGTATTCACGATGGGTAGAAAAATTATTGTTGAGCAATTGACAGAATTGAGCATAGTTATGAGAATATCTAGGTATGATCATGTATATAGGCATCACGTCCAAGACAAGTAGACCGGCTCCTGCCTGCATCTACTAATATTACTCCACACATCGACCGCTATCCAACATGCATCTAGAGTATTAAGTTCAAGAGAACGGAGTAACGCTTTAAGCAAGATGACATGATGTAGAGGGATAAACTCATGCAATATGATGAAAACCCCATCTTGTTATCCTCGATGGCAACAATACAATAAGCACTTCTCCCATTGCAAGAAAGATCAATCTAGTAGGCCAAACCAAACTGATAATTCAAAGAGACTTGCAAAGATAACCAATCATACATAAAAGAATTCAGAGAAGATTCAAATATTGTTCATAGATAAACTTGATCATAATCCCACAATTCATCGGTCTCAACAAACACATCGCAAAAGAAGATTACATCGAATAGATCTCCACAAGAGAGGGGGAGATCCAAAAGGAGAGAAGAAGTCATCTAGCTAATTACTATGGACCCGTAGGTCTGAGGTAAACTACTCACACTTCATCGGAGGTGCTATGGTGTTGATGTAGAAGCCCTCCGTGATTGATGCCCCCTCCAACAGAGCTCCTGAACAGGCCCCAAGATGGGATCTCGTGGATACAGAAAGTTACGGCCGTGGAATTAGGGTTTTGGCTCCATATCTGGTAGTTTGGGGGTACATAGATATATATAGGAGGAAGGAGTACCTCGGTGGAGCAACAGGGGGCCCACGAGGGTGGAGGGCATGCCTGGGGGGGTAGGCGCTCCCCCCCCTACCTCGTGGCCTCCTGGTTGATGTCTTGACGTAGGGTCCAAGTCCTCTGGATCATGTTCGTTCCAAAAATCACGTTCCCGAAGGTTTCATTCCGTTTGGACTCCGTTTGATATTCTTTTTCTGTGAAACCCTAAAATAGGCAAAAAAACAGCAATTCTGGGTTGGGCCTTAGGTTACTAGATTAGTCCCAAAAATAATATAAAAGTGTATAATAAAGCCCAATAATGTCCAAATCAGAATATAATATAGCATGGAACAATCAAAAATTATAGATACGTTGGAGACGTATCTGTACACGAAGAGGCGCCCCGGCCTACATAGATGTCAGTTCGGAAATTGTACAAAGAACTCATCGTCGTCTCACTGACATGTGGGAACGGGACCACATGTCAACGAAACATGGTGTGTAATTTCTCATGCAAAATATGATCTGGCCGCGTTGGCCCGAGGTGCCGCATTAGTTATTGACCTTTTTTAATGGCGTGCCATTCAGTTTTGAAGCACGACTAACTGGTACTGTATGCAGAGAAAATATAAACTACTCTACCACTACTCCACCTCTAGTACTAGTAGTATAAAAAGATATATAGGCTGGAGCTTTAGCGCTTTCTTGCTCAGGGCTGCCCACTTGCTTCTCACACTATCACCCTCTCTCCAGATCTAAAAAGATGACCTCTCTCTCCCTCCTCACCGGTGGTCACAGATCCGTCGGGGAAGAAAAGGATGTGCAGCATTGACGCACTCGTCGTCGGCGAGCTAGGTAACGCACAGACGACAAGGCCATCCTCTCAGACCTAGCGCCCGCGTGGGATGGCCTCCGTCCCCAAGCTCACTGTCGTAGTGTGTGCGGAGGACAACGACCACAAGCGAATCCACTTCCCACCGACCCTCGGGTATGCTACTTGTTTTCGAACCATACCCTTGTTCTATTGCCCCATCTGTCAAGTCACTGCATGTGGATCTTTTTCCACTCCACCATCTTCTGAATTTGATGTCCTCTGCTCTGCTGGTCACGCAGACGAAAACCTTAACTTGCACTATTAAAGGAAACCCTACTTCATGCATACTAATCCATGTCCAGGTTGAATAAGGAAAGGGAGGGAGACTGTACTGTCCAAGAGACTAGGCATCGAACCCACATCTAGGTTGAAAAGGGGAAAATCAGTAGCTAACGAGAACAAAAATGGGACGTAATCCACATATGTTGCCTGGATATTTGTTGCTCTGGGCAACCATACCTCCCTCACCACTCTATGCGTCCGTGGAGGTACATCGTACTGGTGCGCCCACTATCCGAATGGGCCTCCCATGCTCTTATTGCCACTTTTTTGCTGTTAGTATAACGCCAGTGGTCAAGTCAAGCAATGCTACTACTAAAGTGATGCCACATTTAACTAATGTCGCACTCGGTCTAATGCCACCGATAAATTTAAGCAATGCCATTTAATGTCACTAGATTATTTCAGGGTTAGCTATTGATTGTGGATGTATTAAAGATTTTTCAGTTAAGGCATTCTAATGTTGTTGCACAACCAGTATATCAATGATGAATCTTGTTACTACCTTCAGGTTTTTGCACTGTTAATGCTTATAGAATGCATACCTCACTTTCATGAGATAACTCAATTTTTTTGTACAATGTCAAGAGGAAAGGTCAAGAGTGGGCACTCCTCCGGCTGTTCTCTAGATTCGTTCGATCAATTTTTTATGTTTGATCGATTATCAAGATTGGGATAGAAATTTGTAGGCCCCCTCGAGTTCGAAATGATATTTACCTTGAAGGTACATGGTTTGCAAAATAATTATACTGTCATTAGTTAATAATGCTAGTTACCTTCAGACTTTTGTATTTGGTTTAATGCTCTTGCACAGCTAGTATACCAATGCTGAAACTTGTTACCTTTACATTTTGTATTGTTAATTCTTATAGAAATCTTCCAGTGGTAGAGCTTATGGAAATCTATTCAGTAAGACCATTGTATTGTACCCTGTAATAAAATAACTACTCTACTGTTGCACTAGCCACTGGATTAGTGTATATTTGTACTATTCGAATGGTGTTGCATTAGCGTATGGACATATATAAAGTGTGGCAAGCTTTCCCAGATATGTGCTCAAGAAAACTACTACCTGTTTTTCTAAATACTAGACGTTTGGATACTTTAAATTGAACTGCAAAAATGTCTTATATTAAGGAACAGAGGGTGTAGAGTTCACTCAAGTTATCCCGGTAAAGCTAGTCACACCTTTGTTAAAATTAATGTTCATTATGTTATCGGAGGAGGTCTGTATGTTTGTCTCTAATAATTGTCGACTACATACCTGACATCATGATGTAATGTTAAGTCATTTCCTTTTGTACAGTGTCACTGAATTGTCAAAGGCGGTGATGGCATTTTATTTTAGTTGAACTGCACAAAATATGCTTAAAAGAAGAGGAAACATCAGGAATGGCTCAATTTTTCAGAAAAAACTATGTATGCCTTCCTGACATCAGCCGTTGTTGCCTTATTTATTCCTTCAAATAGGTAGTTAGAAACAGTCTTGCTACCTTTTCCCATTAAGAAATTGGAATGCTTATATTTGTGAGTCTATGCTTCAACTAGTGCCACTTTTATAGTAATCACACTTTCAATATCTATGCTAACAGGGATGATCGATTTTAGTGGAACTGCACAAAAATTCCAAATGGTTCAACATTAGGAGCATGTTTTCTTCCAAACCTTTATATCCAATTGGTGGCACTATGAGCTGTTCATTACGAAGGTACATGGTTTGCTACTATCTTGCTACTCTTTTTGTACTGTTATTAGATAGTAATACTAGTGGTTTGCATGTGAATTTATTGGCAGGGTGGACCTACATTGAAGGTGCAGGACAGGACTCAATGATTGGATGCTCAATTTTGGTTGTATTGATTTCACCTCTTCCATCACTGCGAACATGGATATCCTTGGTCTGATGAAGAATAGGCGCTATATTTCTGCTCTGAACCAGCAAATCAATTCAGTATGAAATTGTCTAGGGCAAAACATGACTATATCAAATTATCCAGTGCAAAACATGACAGATGCTAAGCGGAAGAGACGTGTTTAAACCGAAAATACAAGGTGGGATATATATTTACTAGCTTCTTGATATTTGTGCAGATAGAGATGTCTGCCCATTGCTATTTGGCAAACAAACAAACTGACCGCAATTTTGGTTGAACTGCACAAGAGAATAGTATAGTCACTGCATGCAGTGCCATTTGAAAATAGACACAGAAAGATTGGATAGTCACTTCATGGACTGCAGAAAAGTAGTACTGTACTATTTATTGGCCAACACTAGGTGCTTCATTGCTTTGGTCTGATTATACAATGGGAATCATTTTGCCTAAGTTAAAGTTTGTATTCCGAAAATAGTCTCGCCATGTGATCGAGAGAAGGCCACATCATATTGAAGTGGATGTTCCTCCATCATGTGTGGTTCATTCTCATGGTTCCAGCTATTGGTGAAACTAGTTACGTTTGCAAGAGGAATTGTAGACTTCACAAACAAATTTGTCTTTCACTCTGTACTGAATGTTGGCCAAGAGAAGCATCCATGTTAGTAGGAAGAACAGATGTTTTTTCTATATCTTTGCTTTTGGAGCTACATATTTGCATATGATCTGTGAATCACTCAAATGCATTAACATGTTGATCTTATGTATGGAAATCATACTAGTTGGTTTTGAATTTGGGCTACTAATGTGAACATATTACAATGCCAGGCCTGTCAGTCTCGTGTGAACATTTCGAACGGATCCGCTCTTACTGCTGTGCACAACATGATCCTTATTTCTGTGTTCTCAATGTTTACAAGTTACTAACAGTTCCTTATTTCTGTTTGCTCAGTGTTCACAAGTTACAGATCGATCACTAGCTAGCCTACTGATGCGCTCCTGGCAGTTTTAGTTGCGATGCAAGATCCTAAGTGGCAGTTTTTTGAATAAAAATGTCGACCTCTGAAGAAACTAACAAGTTGCTCTGAAGAAAATGCAATGCGAATCAGAAGAAACTGCCAGCAAAAACGTTCGCAAATGCCCTATCTCCCAGTGAACGTTCATCAGCTAACGCGATCGTACACGTACACCATCCGACCTACTCGATCCTACACGTGCACTATCCGACCTACTCGATCCTAAACAGATAAATAGTAGATCACACACGTACTACCTCCTTTCCGGTTTGCAGGGCTCAATTCAAAAAACGACCTACTCGATCCTACATGAATAAATAGTGGATCACGCACGTACTACCTCCTTTCCGGTTTGCAGGGCTTAATTCAAAAATCTCACCAACCAAGGTAGATGATGAGTGGTGGAATCATTTTTGACAAGGAGGGAGTACCTCATCTGGATGATTCGAGTGCACTCGTTTGACCAGCATGCCGGCATGCGACCCAGCACGGACGGGATGCACCACTGACGGGACGGCACATTCATAATTTCAGTTTTTCTAGTTTTCCACGGCAAGCTGGCGCGCTAAGCCATGCCTACTTCTGCGTTGAATTCTGATGACCGCGATGACCATCACGTTTCCCATGACACGCTGGTTCACCTACCTTCTGCCTATAATTACTGTTTCTCGGGCTTCTCCGGTGGCACCATCACCCAACTCGCCCTATCCTCATAAGCCCCCACCGTCCCGACATCGCTCGCCACTTATCCTCGCTCTCGCCACGTCCGCCATTCCCTCACCTGTCCGCGATAGGCGACGCCAGAGGCGGTCACCACCGGAACTAGTGTTCGGTTTTTCACCGGAAGGCGGATGGAGGGAGGAGGCATTCTATCGGTCTTTAGATGGCAATGAGGAGTTGTTGGAGCGTGACCGCCTGGCGGAGGAGCAGCGTATCGCTGATTTGCGCTGCCAGTGGGACATGTAGCAGCAGCGCACCGACGCTCTGAGTCACGAGCAGAGTGCCCGAAACTGGGCCGACTACGTGGAGGCCAGCGCCCGGCAAATATCCCTGGAGGCTGTCGGCGTTCGCGATGCTGAATTTTACTACAAGGCGTCAAGTGGGTTTCCCACTTAGAAGTCGAAGCTTCGGTGGACCACGCCGGCATGGAAAAGGCCAACACGCGCGAGCAACGCGCCCTATCGCACATCTGGCAAGTCCGAGGCGAGGCGAAAGATGCCGGTGCCGGCGTTTAGCGTGTACCGCAGATGGCGGCCGGCATCGTCTAGTTAGCTAAGAGTAAGTTAGTACTTGCACACTACTAGAGTATTAGTGGGAGTAGATAGTTAACATGGCTATGATGGTTGTCAACGCGGAAGTTCAGTACTCTATATCCGGATCAGACCTGTTACTTTGCTCTGAATGTTGAACTTTCCGTTTGAATGTATGGAATGGGCTGTTATTTTTTTAAATGGGTTGTATTTGTCTGCCACAGGTTTAGAGGCTGACTTGTGGGCCTGCCAGGTTGACGCGTACACAATCAGGAGATGATTGTACGTGGAGAGGATGACAGTGATGTCTACTACACAACCTTCTTCTTATAGACATTGTTGGGCCTCCAAGTGCAGAGGTTTGTAGGACCGTAGCAAATTCCCCTCAAGTGGATGACCTAAGGTTTATCAATCCATAGGAGGCGTAGGATGAAGATGGTCTCTCTCAAGCAACCCTGCAACCAAATAACAAAGAGTCTCTTGTGTCCCCAACACACCCAATACAATGGTAAATTGTATAGGTGCACTAGTTCGGCGACGAGATGGTGATACAAGTGGTATATGGATGGTAGACAAAGATTTTTGTAATCTGAAAAAAATATAAAAACAGCAAGGTAACTAATGATAAAAGTGAGCACAAACGGTATTGCAATGCGTTGAAACAAGGCCTAGGGTTCATACTTTCGCTAGTGCAAGTTCCCTCAACAATAATAACATAATTGGATCACATAACTATCCCTCAACATGCAATAAAGAGTCACTCCAAAGTCACTAATAGCGGAGAACAAATGAAGAGATTATGGTAGGGTACGAAACCACCTGAAAGTTATTCTTTCCAATCAATCCGTTGGGCTATTCCTATAAGTGTCACAAACAGCCCTAGACTTCGTACTAGAATAACACCTTAAGACACAAATCAACCAAAACCCTAATGTCACCTAGATACTCCAATGTCACCTCAAGTATCCATGGGTATGATTATACGATATGCATCACACAATCTCATATTCATCTATTCAACCAACACATAGAACCTCAAAGAGTGCCCCAAAGTTTCTACCGGAGAGTCAAGACGAAAACGTGTGCCAACCCCTATGCATAGGTTCATGGGCGGAACCCGCAAGTTGATCACCAAAACATACATCAAGTGGATCAATAGAATACCCCATTGTCACCACGGGTATCCCACGCAAGACATACATCAAGTGTTCTCAAATTCTTAAAGACTCAATCCGATAAGATAACTTCAAAGGGAAAACTCAATCCATTACAAGAGAGTAGAGGGGGAGAAACATCATAAGATCCAACTATAATAGCAAATCTCGCGATACATCAAGATCATATCACCTCAAGAACACGAGAGAGAGAGAGAGAGAGAGAGAGAGAGAGATCAAACACATAGCTACTGGTACATACCCTCAGACCCGAGGGAAAACAACTCCCTCCTCGTCATGGAGAGCACCGGGATGATGAAGATGGCCACCAGAGAGGGATTCCCCCTCCGGCATGGTGCCGAAACGGGTCTAGATTAGCTTTCGGTGGCTACGGAGGCTTCTGGCGGCGGAACGCCCGATCTATTGTGCTCCCCGAAGTTTTTAGGGTATATGGGTATATATGGGAGGAAGAAGTACGTCGGTGGACCTCCGGGCTGTCCACGAGGTAGGGGGCACGCCCCCCACCCTTGTGGGCAGCCCGGGACTCTGCTGGTCCAACTCCGATACTCCGTGGGCTTCTTCAGGTCCAAAAATAAGTTCCGTGAAGTTTCAAGTCAATTGGACTCCGTTTGATTTTCTTTTCTGCGATACTCTAAAACAAAGGAAAAAAACAGAAACTGGCACTGGGCTCTGGGTTAATAGGTTAGTCCCAAAAATAATATAAAAGTGCATAATAAAGCCCATAAACATCCAAAACAGATAATATAATAGCATGGAACAATAAAAAATTATAAATACGTTGGAGACGTATCAGCATCCCCAAGCTTAATTCCTGCTCGTCCTCGAGTAGGTAAATGATAAAAACAGAATTTTTGATGTGGAATGCTACCTAACATATTCATCATGTATTTCTCTTTATTGTAGCAAGAATATTCAGATCCATAAGATTCAAGACAAAAGTTTAATATTGACATAAAAATAATAATACTTCAAGCATACTAACTAAGCAATCATGTCTTCTCAAAATAACATGGCCAAAGAAAGTTCATCCCTACAAAATCATATAGTTTGGTCATGCTCCATTTTCGTCACACAAGAATGCTCTCATCATGCACAACCCCGATGACAAGCCAAGCAATTGTTTCATACTTTAGTAATCTCATATGTTTTTCAACTTTCACGCAATACATGAGCGTGAGCCTTGGATATAGCACTATGGGTGGAATAGAATATAATGAGGGGGTTATGTGGAGAATACAAAAAGAAGAAAGTCTCACATCGACGCGGCTAATCAATGGGCTAGGGAGGTGCCCATCAATTGATGTCAATGCAAGGAGTAGGGATTGCCATGCAACGGATGCACTAGAGCTATAAATGTATGAAAGCTCAACAAAAAAAACTGAGTGGGTGTGCATCCAACTTGCTTGCTCATGAAGACCTAGGGCACTTGAGGAGGCCCATTGTTGGAATATACAAGCCAAGTTCTATAATGAAAAATTTCCCACTATTATATGAAAGTGAAAAAACAAGAGACTCTCTATCATGAAGATCATGGTGCTACTTTGAAGCACAAGTGTGGAAAAAAGGATAGTAGCATTGTCCCTTTTATTTTTTTTATTTTTTTTTATTTGGCCTTTCTTTTTTTTGGCCTTTCTTTTTTTTTCTTTTTTTGGGGACAATGCTCTATTAATGATGATCATCACACTTCTATTTATTTACAACTCAAAGATTACAACTCAATACTAGAACAAAGTATGACTCTATATGAATGCCTCCGACGGTGTACCGGGATGGGCAATGAATCAAGAGTGACATGTATGATAAATTATGCATGGTGGCTTTGCCACAAATACGATGTCAATTACATGATCATGCAAAGCAATATGACAATGATGATGCATGTCATAATAAACGGAACGGTGGAAAGTTGCATGGCAATATATCTCGGAGTGGCTATGGAAATGCCAAAATAGGTAGGTATGGTGGCTGTTTTGAGGAAGATATAAGGAGGTTTATGTGTGACAGAGCGTATCATATCACGGGGTCTGAATGCACCGGCGAAGTTTGCACCAACTCTCAATGTGAGAAATGGCAATGCACGGTACCGAAGAGGCTAGCAATGATGTAAGGGTGAGAGTGCATATAATCCATGGACTCAACATTAGTCATAAAGAACTCACATACTTATTGCAAAATTCTACAAGTCATCAAAAACCAAGCATTACGCGCATGCTCCTGGGGGGATAGATTGGTAGGAAAAGACCATCGCTCATCCCCGACCGCCACTCATAAGGAAGACAATCAAATAACACCTCATGTTTCAAATTTGTTACACAACATTTACCATACATGCATGGTACGGGACTTGCAAACTTCAACACAAGTATTCCTCAAATTCACAACTACCCAACTAGCACAACTTTGATATCACTATCTCCATATCTCAAAACAATCATCAAGTATCAAACTTCTCTTAGTATTCAACATACTTATATGAAAGTTTTTATTATATCCCTCTTGGATGCCCATCATATTAGGACTAATTTCATAACCAAAGAAAATTACCATGCTATTCTAAAGACTCTCAAAATAATATAAGTGAAGCATGAGAGTTCATCTATTTCTACAAAATAACACCACCACCATGCTCTAAAAACATATAAGTGAAGCACTAGAGCAAATGACAAGCTACTCCGAAAGATATAAGTGAAGATCAATGAGTAGTCGAATAATGATGCAACTATGTGAAGACTCTCTAACATTTAATAATTTTCAGATCTTGGTATTTTATTCAAACAGCAAGCAAAACAAAATAAAATAAATTGACGCTCCAAGCAAAACACATATCATGTGGTGAATAAAAATATAGCTCCAAGTAAAGTTACCGATGAACGAAGACGAAAGAGGGGATGCCATCCAGGGCATCCCCAAGCTTAGGCTCTTGGTTGTCCTTGAATATTACCTTGGGGTGCCTTCGGAATCCCCAAGCTTAGGCTCTTGCCACTCCTTATTCCATAGTCCATCGAATCTTTACCCAAAACTTGAAAACTTCACAACACAAAACTTAACAGAAAACTCGTGAGCTCCGTTAGCGAAAGAAAACAAAACACCACTTCAAGGTACTGTAATGAACTCATTATTTATTTATATTGGTGTTAAACCTAATGTATTCCAACTTCTCTATGGTTTATAAACTATTTTACTAGCCATAGATTCATCAAACAACACACGAAAAACAGAATCTGTCAAAAACAGAACAGTCTGTAGTAATCTGTAACTAACACAAACTTCTGAAACCCCAAAAATTATAAAATAAATTGCTGGACGTGAGGAATTTATCTATTAATCATCTGCAAAAATAATTAACTAAATATCACTCTCCAATAAAAAATGGCAGCAATTCTCGTGAGTGCTAAAGTTTCTGTTTTTTACAGCAAGATCAACAAGACTTTCCCCAAGTCTTCCCAATGGTTCTACTTGGCACGAACACTAATTAAAACATAAAAACTCAATTATAACAGAGTATATATGATTAATTTATTACTAAACAGGAACAAAAAGCAAGGAACAAAAATAAAATTGGGTTCCCTCCCAACAAGCGCTATCGTTTAACGCCCCTAGCTAGGCATGATGATTTCAAGGATGCTCACATAAAAGATAAGAATTGTAACATAAAGAGAGCATCATGAAGAATATTACTAGCACATTTAAGTCTAACCCACTTCCTATGCATAGGGATTTTGTGACCAAACAACTTTTGGGAACAAGAATCAACTTGCATAGGAAAGCAAAACAAGCATAACTTCAAGATTTTAAGCACATAGAGAGGAAACTTGACATTATTGCAATTCCTACAAGCATATATTCCTCCCTCATAATAATTTTCAGTATCATCATGAATGAATTCAACAATATAACCAGCACCTAAAGCATTCTTTTCATGATCTACAAGCATAAAAAAATTATTACTCTCCACACAGGCAAAATTCTTCTCATGAATAATAGTGAGAGCAAACTCAACAAAATAATTATCATGTGAGGCATAATCCAATTGGAAACTAAAATCATGATGACAAGTTTCATGGATATCATTATTATTTATAGCATACAAGTCATCACAATAATCATCATACATAGCAACTTTGTTCTCATAATCAATTGGAACCTCTTCCGGAATAGTGGATTCATCACAAAATAAAGTCATGACCTCTCCAAATCCACTTTCATCAATATAATCATCATAAATAGGAGGCATGCTTTCATCATAATAAATTTGCTCATTAAAACATGGGGGGCAAAAAATATCATCTTCATCAAACATAGCTTCCCCAAGCTTGTGGCTTTGCATATCATTAGTATCTTGGATATTCAAGGAATTCATACTAACAACATTGCAATCATGCTCATCATTCAAATATTTAGTGATAGACATTTTAATGCATTCTTCTTCTAACACTTTGGCACAATTTTCCTTTCCATCATACTCATGAAAGATATTAAAAAGATGAAGCGTATGAGGCAAACTCAATTCCATTTTTTTTTGTAGTTTTCTTTCATAAACTAAACTAGTGCTAAAACAAGAAACAAAAAGATTCGATTGCAAGATCTAAAGATATACCTTCAAGCACTAACCTCCCTGGCAACGGCGCTAGAAAAGAGCTTGATGTCTACTACACAACCTTCTTCTTGTAGACCTTGTTGGGCCTCCAAGTGTAGAGGTTTCTAGGACAGTAACAAATTTCCCTCAAGTGGATGACCTATGGTTTATCAATCCGTAGGAGGCGTAAGATGAAGATGGTCTCTCTCAAGCAACCCTGCAACCAAATAACAAAGAGTCTCTTGTGTCCCCAACACACCCAATACAATGGCAAATTGTATAGGTGCACTATTTCGGCGAAGAGATGGTGATACAGGTGGTATATGGATGGTAGATAAAGGTTTTTGTAATCTAAATATATAAAAACAGCAAGGTAACTAATGATAAAAGTGAGCACAAACGGTATTGCAATGCGTTGAAACAAGGCCTAGGGTTCATACTTTCGCTAGTGCAAGTTCCCTCAACAATAATAACATAATTGGATCACATAACTATCCCTCAACATGCAATAAAGAGTCACTCCAAAGTCACTAATAGCGGAGAAAAAACAAAGAGATTATGGTAGGGTACGAAACCACCTCAAAGTTATTCTTTCCAATCAATCCGTTGGGCTATTCCTATAAGTCTCACAAACAGCCCTAGAGTTCGTACTAGAATAACACCTTAAGACACAAATCAACCAAAACCCTCATGTCACCTAGATACTCCAATGTCACCTCAAGTATCCGTGGGTATGATTATACGATATGCATCACACAATCTCGGATTCATCTATTCAACCAACACATAGAACCTCAAAGAGTGCCCCAAAGTTTCTACCAGAGAGTCAAGACGAAAACGTGTGCCAACCCCTATGCATAGGTTCATGGGCGGAACCCGCAAGTTTATCACCAAAACATACATCAAGAGGATCAATAGAATACCCCATTGTCACCACGGGTATCCCACGCAAGACATACATCAAGTGTTCTCAAATCCTTAAAGACTCAATCCAATAAGATAACTTCAAAGGGAAAACTCAATCCATTACAAGAGAGTAGAGGGGGGAGAAACATCATAAGATCCAACTATAATAGCAAAGCTCGCGATACATCAAGATCGTATCACCTCAAGAACACGAGAGAGAGAGAGAGAGAGAGAGAGAGATCAAACACATAGCTACTGGTACATACCCTCAGCCCCGAGGGAGAACTACTCCCTCCTTATCATGGAGAGCACCGGGATGATGAAGATGGCCACCGGAGAGGGATTCCCCCTCCAGAAGGGTGCCGGAACGGGTCTAGATTGGCTTTCGGTGGCTACGGAGGCTTCTGGCGGCGGAACTCCCGATCTATTATGCTCCCCGAAGTTTTTAGGGTATATGGGTATATATGGGAGGAAGAAGTACGTCGGTGGACCTCCGGGCTGTCCACGAGGCAGGGGGCACGCCCAGGGGGTGGGCGCGCCCCCCACCCTCGTGGGCAACCCGGGACTCTCCTGGTCCAACTCCGATACTCCGTGGGCTTCTTCTGGTCCAAAAATAAGTTATGTGAAGTTTCAGGTCAATTGGACTTCGTTTGATTTTCCTTTTCTGCGATACTCTAAAACAAGGAAAAAACAGAAACTGGCACTGGGCTCTGGGTTAATAGGTTAGTCCCAAAAATAATATAAAAGTGCATAATAAAGCCCATAAACATCAAAAACAGATAATATAATAGCATGGAACAATAAAAAAATTATAGATACGTTGGAGACGTATCAGACAGCTGGGACCCACCAAGGTCATGGCAGTACGCAAGCAAGTGCCTCCTTATTTCAAGCCAATAAAAATGGCTCCTCCTAATGGATTTCTGACATCTGGGTCCCATGCCATTGTCAACATAGTCAATAAACGAGAGAATTGCACAACGAGCGGCTGGCACCAGGGACCCAGTAGCTCGCCCAGTTTTTTTTGTTTTGCGTTAATTTGATAAATGCCACTCCAAATCTGGTGATTCCGAGAAATGCCACTGCAATTTCCAAACTTTGAAAAATGCCATTTCCAGTGGCATTTTTTGAAGTCTGGAGTGGCATTTTTCAAAGTTTGCAAAAATTGCAGTGGCATTTTTCAAAGTTTGGAAATTGAAGTGGCATTTTATGAATCATCACAATTGGAGTGGCATTTATCTAATTTGTTTTTGAGACGGAAGTAGGCCTAGCCATCCCTCTACTCACCTACACCTGTTGTTATTCTCCAGCGATGGCAGACGAACCAGTAAACCCTCGTACCCCCCTCCGCGTGGGAAACAACTGCCGAGTCTTCCCTGGCTCCGTGTCGTTCCCTTCCTAGGCCTCGTCGTCGTCCACCGCCCTGGTGCTCTCGGCGCGGTGTGGTCAATGTGGTCAACGACCGACATGCATCTGAAGTGGACTGTACGTGGAGAGACTGACAGCTGGGTCCACGGCCGCACGCAAGGAAATGCCTCCTTATTACGTGCAAAATAATGATTCATCCACCTGACATCTGGGACCCACCGAAAGGACCTCTGTATTTCGCAGCAAAAATGTTCCCGCCGCTGACAGCTCGGACCCACCAGCTATATCTTCGCACGCAAGGAAGTGCCTCCTTATTACACACAAAAAAATGAATACTCCCCCTACTAGCTGGGACCCAGCATAAAGGGAGGCGGACTTGTGGGCCTACTAAGTTGACAGGGACAGAGGGCTTTGTCAACTTAGTCAATATGAACGATTCTAGCTTTAGTGACCGTACGATGTCCATCCAACGGTCGTAGTGCTTCTTCAACCTCTGGTCTTCTTGCTCGAGTCGCCCAAAGCAGCGTCGGTCGTGCCACCTGCTCCTGCCTCCCATGGCCGGCTGTGCTGCCATGGAGTCCTCACCGCCCCCTACTACTCCCACCGCTGGCCAAGCCCTGTAGTGACGGCAGGCTCACACCGCAGCCGAACCAGTGAACCCTCGTACTCCTGTCTGCATGGGCTTCCACTGCCACGTCGTCCCCTTCCTAGGCATCACCATCGCCCACCGCCCTGGTGCTCTCGGTGCAGCGTGGTCAACGTGTTCAAGGAACAACTTCCATCGAAAGATTATTCTACATGGAGAGGCTGACAGCTGGGTCCACGACCGCAGCAAGGAAGTGCCTCCTTATTACGCGGAAAATAACGATTCCTCCACCTGATAGCAGGGACCCACCGGACGGGCCACCCTATTTCGCGAAAAAAACGTTTCCCCCCTGACTGCTAGGACCCACCAGCTACATCTTCGCCCGCAAGGAAGTGCCTGACAGTCGGGACCCACCTTGTCGAAGCGTACATAGCGTTGTCATTCTGGTCGCGAACGCTTACGTACATACTGGTTGATGTAGAGGCGTGCACGTGTCATAGTAGAGGCGCGCACGTGTCGTGGTAGAGGTGCGCACGTAGCATGTACACGTACGTACAGCGGCCAGGGTGCAAGAAAGAAAATACGGCCACGTACGTACATACGGGCGGGGTCTCGAACGCCTACTCGCGCATACATACGGCCAGGGCTCGTGTACATGGTTGGGTCGGAACGGAGAAGCTGTGTCGTCGTCGTGTTCATAGGGAGGCAACGGAATGCGTCGTGTTCATCAAGAGGCAACGGAATACGTCATGTTCATCGGGAGCCAACCGGCTTGGACGGAACAGCCGATGGAAACGAGGCCTGGCATACCGCAGAACGAAGGAAACGGCCTTGTGTTCGACTGGCCACGGTCAAAACGGGATCCTGTTCATCAGGAGGGGTCTGGCGTACCGCAAAATGGAGGAAACGGACCTCCTACGGTGGAAACGGGGGCCTTTTGATCAGGAGGGGTGTGGCATACCGCAAAACAGAGGAAACGGGCTTGTGTTGGAGTGCTACAGTCGAAATGGGGGTCCTGTTCATCGGGAGGGGTGTGGCGTACCGCAAAACGGGACTCCACGGGATACTGTTCATCTCCACCATCGACTGCCTCCATGGGCTACTGTTCATCCACCGTCGACCTCCTCCAGCCTCCACCTGCGATTGTTCATCCATGGGCTCCTGTTCATCCAGCCTCCACCGCGCGCTCCTCCACCAGCTACTGTTCAACCAGCCCTCGCCACGGGGTCCTGTTCAACCACCCCTCCATGGGCTACTGTTCATCCAGCACTCCACCCGCTACTGTTCAACCAGCCCTACACGGGTTCATGTTCATCTAGCCCTCCACGGGGTCCTGTTCATCCACCGGCTTGATCGATTGGGGTACTGTTCATCCAGCCCTCCAAGGGGTCCTATTCATCCACCAGCTTGATCGATTGGGGTACTGTTCATCCAGCGGCAACAACCTCTACTACCACAGGGTCCTGTTCATCCAACCCCCCATCAGGAACTGTTCATGCAACCCCATCCACCACACCCCAAACAACACTCACTGTTCATCCAGAGGCAGCATCGATCGGCTTCACTTAGCAGCAGTAGCGAAGGATTCACTCGGGTTCAGTTAACAGCAAGGGGTCGATCGATCGCTCGGGTTCAGTAACGTGTAGCCTGCATTGCAATCGCTCGGGTTCAGTTAGAGCCCAACGCCTCGCTCGGGTTTAGTTAGAGCCCAACGCCTCGCACACAGGCGCGTACGTATGAGAGAAACGCGTCTCACTCGGCCCCCGACCACCCACCGTAACCGGGAACTCCCCCGATATCTTCCTCGCCCTCGCTTCTACAACGGTTTTTTCCGTCATGGACGGCCCAAAGAATGTCATGCATCTGCGTCTCTGGCCCATCCAAGATGAAAAGCCCATTTTCTATCATGATTTTTTTTCATAGAAGTAGGACCCCACCATATCTATGATGATACTTGGTTTTGTCACAATTATCGTCATAGAAGTGTCATAAGCATGACAGAAAAAAATTCATTTGGCCCAAAATGTCACGGATGTGTCTTTTTGGTAGTGGGAGCAGCCAAGGAGGCGCCCCAAGTAGGTCGAATCCTACTTGGGGTCCTTCCCAAGTGCCCCCCCCCTTACCATATTTGCCGAAGGGGAAAGGAAAGGGGGAGAGGAAAGGAAGGGGAAGGCTGAC
>NC_041384.1:457737700-457781072 GCF_002162155.2 Triticum dicoccoides | reverse complement strand
TCTCCCCAAGGGCTGCGGTCTAGGAGGGGTGTGCCAGCCCCTTGTGGGCTGGTGTGTTCCCCCCCCCTTTGGCCCATATGGTCCATTAACCTCCCGAGGTGTCCGAAACCCTTTCCAGTGACCCGATTTCTACCCGGTACATTCCAAAACTCTTCCGGTGTCCAAATATCATCATACTACATATCAATCTTTACCTCCGGACCATTCCGGAGCTCCTCGTCATGTCCGTGACCTCATCCGGGACTCCAGACAACATTCAGTCACCAAATCATATAACTCATATAACACTATATCGTCAACGAACATTAAGCGTGCGGACCCTACGTGTTCGAGAACTATGTAGACATGACCGAGACACCTCTCTGGTCAATAACCAATAGAGGAACCTGGATGCCCATATTGGCTCCTACATATTCTACGAAAATCTTTATTGGTCGAACCTTATGACAACATACGTAATTCCCTTTGTCCATCGATATGTTACTTGCCCGAGATTCGATTGTTGGTATCTTCATACCTAGTAAAATGTCATTACCGGCAAGTCTCTTTACTCGTTCCATAATACATCATCTTGCAACTAACTCATTAGTCACTTTGCTTGCAAGGCTTCTTATGATGTGTATTACCGAGAGGGCCTAGAGATACCTCTCAGATACTCAGAGTGACAAATCCTAATCTTGATCTATGACAACTCAACAAACACCTTCGGGGATACTTGTAGAGCATATTTATGATCACCCAGTTACATTGTGACGTTTTTTATAGCACACAAGGCATTCCTCCGGTATCCGGGAGTTGCATAATCTCATAGTCGAAGGAATATGTATTTGACATTAAGAAAGCAATAGAAATAAACTAAACGATCAATATGCTAAGCTAACGGATGGGCCTTGTCCATCACATCATTCTCCTAATGATGTGATCTCGTTATCAAATGAAAAACACATGTCTATGGTTAGGAAACCTTAACCATCTTTGATCAACGAGCTAGTCTAGTAGAGGCTTACTAGGGACACGGTATTTGTTTATGCATTCACACATGTATTTAAATTTCCGATCAATACAATTCTAGCATGAATAATAAACCTTTATCATGAATAAGGAAATATAAAATAACAACTTTATTATTGCCTCTAGGGCATATTTCCTTCAACAAATTGTTGTACAAACATAGTATAAAGGAAATCATAATGTGGTTCTCATAGGTATCACAAACATAGTTTGTGAGCTCGCACCTCGGCCCTTAGACATAGGGTATTGGTCACACATCACAATCCAATCACAGATAATAGACATTGACGATAGGTTTACTTGATAATAAATGATTAACTGTCCTTATAATATCAATGACTTATGAAATCTCAAGTACAAGTATAACCTAATGGTAAATGGACACGGTGGCTATTTCTTGGAGAGCGCGGCTATGAAGTCGGTGGCATGGACAGAGCAATGGTGATGGGAGAAGAGACCGATCTAGATTGCTTCCTCTCCTTTATATAGCACGGGTTTTGGAATAGGGGTTTGGGGATGCAACTTTGCCAATTGGACCTCTGGCCCAATAGACAAGTAGAAAACATAGCATGTTCGCTCATAAGGCACATATGAATTTCTCACAGGGTCAGTGGTACAGGATATTACAAAATAGAAATTTTAGTGGTAGAGTGTAATTTTGGTTGATGATCTTGGTTTGGAGTTAAACCATAGTTATTTTGTTTTTGCCCCTCCTAATAGTATGTTTTGTCGTTAAACTCAATGTGAATGTTAGATATCACCAAAATACTATAAAATACATACTATGAGTTTGAAGGAGGCAACCAGTTGGTAGCTCAAAAGTAGGGGTCACTAATGATTGGTCCACTCACCAAGGAGGAATATTTTTGCAAAATAAACTTCATAGAATATTACTCCTCTTAATTTCCTTGTCATTGATCATCAAACCCAAATAGCGGTATAAGATGTACTTTCACCCTCCCCACTGCCCCATGCCATTTCTATCGCTCGTCCACGTCCCTTGGCACACCACGCCTCTCTAGACTTCATTCATGTGTCCACTTCATCCCCATCACCACCCCACCCACCACCGTCACCACCTCTGGTGCAACCAATGCCAAACTCATGATGCGCTTCACCCCTGTGACTACAACTATCCATTTAAAGTTCTCCCAGTAGACCTCCAAGATTTGTGGTCCACTAGCCCAACCACCTCCTGTGGCCTCCGCTGCTTGGAGAAACCACCTTCGCTCCCCACACCAAGTATTTGAGCGGTGCCCAAACAAATGGTGTGTGCTTTTTTGTTTCATTCTTAATTTTGTGCAATTTGGGTTGTTGTTTATAGTATGTCATTGTTAATTTCCATGTACTATGAATTCAATCAATTTTGTGGACTCGTGTTAGTAGAGCACAATGTCAAATAGATCCATTTTGAGGTTGCTTAAGTTCTCCGGGTCTGATCGGCCTACTTATGGACTATCAAATGCTAAATCATAACTAGATATTCATAAAGATAGTCTTCAGGATTTGAAGCATGTTGTGAGGCATAGTCAATCAAGATAGGATCCGCCCACCAAACTTGGATAATACATATCTTTGGGCACTCTCGAGTGATCATATTGAGAAATGTATGGAAATGCGACTAATGTTAATTGTTGACCTGATTTAAGAATTCTTATCACAAGTTTGAGAATATAGGTCGTGCTACCCAACAAGGATGACAAGTGTGCCTTGAGCCCGACAACATGTGTCCTCGGGAAAAAATGAATCATGCATGTGCCACATTGTGAGGTTTCATTTAAATGACTTTGTCAGCACTCATGAGTTGTGATGTCTTCAAGCACACAAAGTTGTTGTAAAGCAAAATTCGCATGAAGATATTACCAATCTATGTGTCGAACCCATAGAGAGCTTGTAGGAAGATAACTACCAACCCCACAACTATGCTGTCACGGACATAAGTACACTTTCACCAAAACCGAAGGTTGGAAATAGTTTACTCTTATCGGTTTATAGGGAAAATGATACAAGCAAGGGCTTAACTAAGTACTGCTAGAACTTAAAATAAATATTAGACTCGATGGAGAAATAAACTCGGAAGGATTAATGTGATGTTATAGATGAGCAAAGTGACATCAAGGTTGAGGTTAGTAGTACCCAGTGGCGTGGATGACGGCACTCCACATATGTACAATGCCACCTTGTGTGGATCGAGTAATCTACTTATGGTGTATGGTCTCTCAAATAGCATTGTTTCTCAAGCAGTGGTTTATTGAGACAACTCAATTGTCCTACTTGTCATCACATGCATGCTATAACTGACGAAAGACATTACGATTGCAAGGATCATACTAAAGGCAATAATTTTGAGGACAATTGTACCTCCTAGGTAACTTGTGCTCCTCTTAAGATAACGAAGCATGTCGGCCAGAGGTCTACCAGATCGCACAATCTACTCATCAACTTCATGTGCGTCCTAGGGAGTTGGATGTCTCCAACCACGCTGGTGGATTGGACATCTTCAATCACTAAACTATCACAAGGTAAATAATAACATGAAGATGACAGACATAAATAAAGTACTTCCATCAATAACACATGTACTAGATGTTACACCAATAACAATCGATCACTTAAAACAAAAACACATTAAAAGGGGGTTCAAGAGTTGTTACAACCCATCATGGAGACTTTGACATGGAAGAAAGAAGGTCCTACAGTGGTCCCTATGGGTGCGCAAGTGGTTAGTGAGATGCACTGGAGCATGGTGATGAGTCCAAAATGTGTGATGTTTTTAGTCTTAATTTTGTGCCTACTCGGTAGGCTTTATGGGATTTTACCACGTTCATGCATGTATTCTTGTCGATTTTCCCAAGGATGCATTTTTTGAATCAATTGAAGCACTAAGGAAAGAAATTTAGAAATGGTGGTAAAATCACGTCCATAAATGTGATGAATTATTACCATAAAATACTGAAGTACCTAGGAGGAAGCTGGAGGCCGTGTGGCGCCTCCAAAGCGCAAGAAAGCATCTGGTACAAGCGCGCACACACGTACTAGCTGTTGCCGCCTCCGCCTCATCGACTACTTCCACCCTGTGGAATCGGATCAAGGATCGAACACATACACACTCCAGAAACTCATTCGGAACACAGAACCCTAGCCTACGGAGGGCATTCGTGGGGGAAATTGATCCAAGGACTCCAACACCGAAGTTCTTCATCAAGGGGGCATCATAATCACCATCTCAACGCCATCACGTTGTAATATAATAGTTGGAGTGGATTCAATCTTATATTACTCTTGTGCCATTACCATGATCATCATAATTCATCCCGCTATGTTTGAACCCTCGATGTGCGAGTAGTTTCCCTAGTTCTTGGAATATGGAGGAACCCTAGTATGATTAAGATATTTTGGTATTAGGATTCGATATCCTATTTATATGTTTATGTTATAATCTTCTTGATGTTGGGTGAAGTCTACCATCCAACATATGCTAACTTTGGAGGGATGGTAATTACTGCTGGCGTGATGGCTGGTTATGGAAGTAGGTTAGTGGCAGGGCCTATCTCCCTTCGTCATTGGTCATTGTAGCAGGGGGTACACGAAGACCACTTTTATCTGCATCCAAGGGGAGACCCTTAATTATCATTCAGTAACCGGAGTGGTGATGAATGGTAGCGGCATTGTGATATAGGGTTGCCGCATGTATGCACGTATTTGTACTTGGCTTCGCCCACAAAGAGAAACACATAAAGTGGCTTAGGAATATGACGTAGCATTATACTTAGGCATCGGTCATGTAGATACATACTAGTGGGGAATTCAGACTCCCTGGGAATGCTTTAGTCCTATCAATTCCAATAATTGTTACTCACGTCTCGCATTGCTCTAATTTACTCTTGTAGTTTAAGTTCCAGTTTGCTACAATCACCTTATGTTATTCTTCATTTCCGCTTTGCTTTGGATTGCATGTAAACTTGGAGACACTGTCATTTGAACCACTCAAGTGACAAAGACTGATTCATGTACTCCCTATGAGATGTAGGGTCAGTTTGGTTGGTGTCCACACTGTTGCATGCCTGGCCTGATAAGTGCCTGGATCCTGCCTGACACTTGTTTGGTTGGTGCCGTGTGGAGAAAATGTTTGCCTGGCCTGGTCGTCGCTAGCAGCAGGGTTAGCCTGGCTCGGTTAAAAGAATCTCTACTACCTAAAAGAACCGTAAGGTTCCGTCTCCCCTCTTACGTCGCTAAATTTCGTCCGACCTCCCAGTTCCGCTCACCCCTGCCCGCTTCGTCCGCTGGTTCTCTATTAAGTCGTGTTCTCTTTCCTTAATCGCCGCCGAAATCACCGGCCCGCGTTCCCAAAACCTGTCACGGGATGTCCTCGCTGGCAACTACGTCTGCTTCCAATCTACCCCGGCACCCCATCTCCCCTCTCCCAAACCCCACGGTGGATTCAGATCCGACATTCGCGGCCAAGAAAAACGATGCTAAGGGGGAAGACCCTGGGCCATGCGATGGTAGCAAGTCCCACAGCCGCTTCCCGCCCAGCGGGAGGCGTCGTTATGGCTGCATAGGAGGAGGTTGTCGGGCGGGAGTGAGGAGTCTCCCATGGTAGCCAGTGCGAGTAAGAGGGATGCAGGCCATGCCAGGGCGGCGCAGGAGGCAGCCGCAAAAAAAAAGGGCCGCGTTGGAGGCATCCGCCACCATACAACATGCATGGAGACAGGGCGGCGGCTGGAGCTGCAGCGGGCGCGGCCGTATGAGCTCGTCATCAGGAGGAGGGAGGCCACCGAGGGCATCTAGCCGGTGCTATCGCTCGCGCTAGGGCTCTTTTCGCGCTGCACAACTACAAGTGCAGGCACGTGTTTCTTTTTTTGATCGAGTACAGACAATTAGTACCTCTCAGGCTATCCAGAGTAACAAGCCAGAATAAAAGGTACATGTTTCTTTCTCTCCACATAGAATAGATTTGGCTGTGTTTTGTTCAGTAATATCAATCTCTTGATTGCAAGAATCCGAGGAGGGGTTGTCTGTGGAGAAGGCACGTCTTGGAGATAGATCTGGAGAGGCTGCTTACGACGAGGCAGTATTGTATGGTAATCCAGGTTGCTGCCTTGTAACATGTGGTATTCCATGAGCTGTCGATCGGTTGCAAAAAATTGTCTTCCATGGACTGTGAGAAGTTGATTATCCTCTGTAGATGCTACCGAGTTGGACATGCTGCACCCATTTTAATGACATAGCAGATTTCCATTCCTGAAGATCATAGGTGCTTTGTGTCTTTAGTATTTTTTAGAAAAATAAAAAATATATAGTAGATGCAACTGCAAACCTAGGATTTAGTTCATGCCATTTGTGGGTATGCCCAGGATAAGATGTTACTGGTCAAGAAGTATGTTGATTTTCACCGCTTTCTTATGGACACATGAGAACTTATTTTTTTTCATTTCTTAAAGCTTGTATTTGTTTCTTTTCCGAGAAATGTATGTGCATAAATTGATATATGGGAATTATCGTAGTTTAAGATGTGGGAATTATATATATTGCCGACTGTGTTCAACATTTTTTAAACAAACTTAATTTGCCCCATGGCAACGCATGAGCAATCAGCTAGTCGAATTAAATAATAGTACTACTCAACCAGGCAACATCACTAGCCTGGACCAGGCGTCCAATTTCCCGCGCCTGGTCGTGCGCCTGAGACTAATCAAGATGTGATTTGCAGATTTGAATATCTTGTAAAAACTAGAGGACAAAGCACCAGGTCAGGAGAGGAACCAAACGCAGGTGCACTAGACAAGCCTGACCAGGCAAAAAAAGTCCTACCATCCCACGCGTCATCTAGGCAGTGATTTTTCCCAGACACCTTGTCTAGTCTTCTAACCAAACAACTCCCTATACTCTTACTTTGAAAAGCTACAACTAAACCTTGTCCACTTGCAAACCATCACATGGCGACCCTATTGGACATGGAGACGGGCTCAATTGCGACCTTACCTCATTGGCAATGTCGACGCGGTGGTGGCGGGCTCGGCTCTTGCGATAGTTGCGCTCCCGGTAGGTTTTGGGCGTGCAAGTGGTGTGAAAATGACGCTCTAGAGTGTGAGTGTTAAGTGGGTATGGCGGAGATGTCTAAAGTGGCGGTGATAATCTGCTCCTGGAGGTGGAGCCCAGCAGCATTTCAGTGGAGCTACAAGGCGGAGATACACAGGGTAGCGGGGGCTATTTTTGGGCTTGCCGGCATGCGCGGCCATGGCCGGGAGGATGGCGAACGAGGCGAGGTGGCCGCGGTTGTGGGTGCGTGCGGGACATGGGCGTTGTAGGAGGTTGAGGGTGACCCTGGCGAGTGGAGTCCACCGGTTAGTGGGAAAGGGGAAATAGGGGGCTCAAGGCTGGCTTAGACCGCGATTGGGCCGGCCTTGCTGCTCCTTGCGTGCGCGAGCGCTAGGTAGGGGGAGGCCTTAGGTTGGGTTGGGTTGAGCTTTAGGGTAGGTTTCGATTTTTTCTCTTTTTCCTTTTCTCTCTTTTATGTTTTCTTTCCCCTTTGAATTTTAGTTTGATTCAAAAAACAAAGCCAACCAATTTTGGAAAATTCTACTTAACTCTAAATTAATATATGGGTCTTAGGGGAAAATATTTTCCAGCCCAAATAACAAAAATAAAAATCATGCCAAATTTGTAAGCTCTATTTTAGCATTATAAATATTCCTTAAAATGATTTTAGGGTTCTAAATAATTCCAAAAATGTTTTGAGATCCAATAATAACCAAATCAAATTTTAGTCAAGTTAGCCAGGCTCAAGCAACGTAAGAAACAAAAAATTCATCCCTATTTAAATAATTCACATTCCAAAATTGAAAATTTGCGATGTGATAGTGAGTTCGCCCCTTGTGCCATCGAGCTGTGGAGTTCTTGGGCTACTCTGGAGATCTTTCATTGCTTGATTATGTGCAACAGCCTTTAGACCGCTGTCGTTTAGCAAGGTGTCACATGTAACATAATGATTGTTGTGTTATCTATGTGCAGCTGCCCGAGGACCTGCAACACTTTCTTCTTGGTTGCCATTTTTCGATAGAGGTTTGGTTCAATACTATGCTAGGGTACCGCTTGCATCACTTCACTCCATGCGGAATGAAAGACTTCGCTGATTAGTGGATTTGCTTATGGTTGCGGTTCTGGCCCAATCTAGAGCGCAGATAAGTTCTTTGGTCTTCCTCGCCGCCCCAACAACCAAGTCTTAGGCAGGGTGTCTATCATGCGTCACCTCATCGTATCGAAGATCCGAGCCGAGTTTTGTTGTGGAAACTGTTAGAGTACTATATATAGCCATGTAGCCTTTTGTATTTACCCCATTGTATACGGGTTTTTTTTTGCATATTTCCTGCACATGTACATGTATATATATATCGGCCTATGGCCTCATGGCAAAACAAGTTGCATATTTTCTAACATGGTATCAAAGCCTAGGTTAATTTTTCGCACGTCCGACTTGTGTTGTTGATCCACCGTCATGTCGCCGCCATCTTTGTGGTCGTCGTTGTTTTCCTTATTTCTCTTAGCCACTAGATCTTTGATCTCGCACGTCCACTGTTGCATCTTGCCCCGCCCACCAAGGTAGGAATCACCGAGGTAGACTCAGGGGATAGATACGAAGAAGTCAATGAGGATGAAGGTGCAGAATCATGTGACAAGCAAGGTGAGGAAACCATGGGAGATAGCGACGTTGGATCTGCAATAGTAGAAGAAGCAGGGGTAGCGGGATGGATAGATAAGGGCTCAACAAGAGTGGTAGGCGCGTCAGGAAATGTGAGGAAATATATATCCTCCACTAAAAAGTTCGAGGTCGTCGGATGCGTATTTCTCGAGATGTGACTTTTGATGAGTCTCATCCCTTCTACCCGCGTCCATCTTTCTCGACCTTTTCAGTGGAGGACATCTCATTCCTCATCTATACCTAATATTAAAGGACGGAAGATTTCATAGTTCTCCATACGTCTATTAGTTGTTTTCCCTATGTTATTTGTTTTTCTTTAGGTTCTACAGATTGGTTTTCCGTGCGTTCTTACCTAATTGAAATAGAACGCTCAGGCTATGAGGTGTCCAACATGTGCTCCCATGGAGGAAGGTGAGGCGTGTGCGGGTCCAACTCCTGACGCCATATAACATGAGACCAACCCCTCAAAAATATAACATGAGACCAGAAAAAAGGCGAGAAACTCCCACAAAATTACCGCCAACACGAGACCGACCCGACATCATTAGGACACCTGCCTGGCACCTACATAAAATCACAAGGGGAAGCGATGCCGGAGTCAGAGTCGTTCAATATATAGGTCCATGTGGTACCGCTGCAACACCGGCGGCATGTCGCTCGCCGTGGCCAGGCACATGATGTAAGGCAATCTGGACGGGTTTCTCAGTGGCGACTGATGTCTACTACACAACCTTCTTCTTGTAAACGTTGTTGGGCCTCCAAGTGCAGAGGTTTGTAGGACAGTAGAAAATTTCCCTCAAGTGGATGACCTAAGGTTTATCAATCCGTGGGAGGCGTAGGATGAAGATGGTCTCTCTCAAACAACCCTGCAACCAAATAGCAAAGAATCTCTTGTGTCCCCAACACACCCAATACAATGGTAAATTATATAGGTGCACTAGTTCGGCGAAAACATGGTGATACAAGTGTAATATGGATGGTAGATATAGGTTTTTGTAATCTTAAAATATAAAAAACAGCAAGGTAACTAATGATAAAAGTGAGCAAAAACAGTATTGCAATGCTAGGAAACAAGGCCTAGCGTTCATATTTTCACTAGTGCAAATTCTCTCAACAATAATAACATAATTGGATCATATAACTATCCCTCAACATGCAACAAAGAGTCACTCCAAAGTCACTAATAGCGGAGAACAAACAAAGAGATTATGGTAGGGTACGAAACCACATCAAAGTTATCCTTTCTGATCGATCTATTTAAGAGTTCGTAGTAAAATAACATGAAGCTATTCTTTCCATTCGATCTATCATAGAGTTCGTACTAGAATAACACCTTAAGACATAAATCAACCAAAACCCTAATGTCACTTAGATACTCCAATGTCACCTCAAGTATCCGTCAGTATGATTATACGATATGCATCACACAATCTCATATTCATCTATTCAACCAACACAAAGAACTTCAAAGAGTGCCCCAAAGTTTCTACCGGAGAGTCAAGACGAAAATGTGTGCCAACCCCTATGCATAAGTTCACGAGGTCACGGAACTCGCAAGTTGATCACCAAAACATACATCAAGTGGATCACGTGATATCCCATTGTCACCACAGATAAGCACATGCAAGACATACATCAAGTGTTCTTAAATCCTTAAAGACTCAATCCGATATGATAACTTCAAAGGGAAAACTCAATCCATTACAAGAGAGTAGAGGGGGAGAAACATCATAAGATCCAACTATAATAGCAAAGCTCGCGATACATCAAGATCGTGCCGAATCAAGAACAAGAGAGAGAGGGGGGGAGAGAGAGAGATCAAACACATAGCTACTGGTACATACCCTCAGCCCTGAGGGTGAACTACTCCCTCCTCGTCATGGAGAGCACCGGGATGATGAAGATGGCCACCGGAGAGGGATTCCCCCCCTCCCGGCAGGGTGCCGGAATGGGTCTAGATTAGTTTTCGGTGGCTACAGAGGCTTGCGGCGGCGAAACTCCCGATCTAAGTTATTTTCTGGAAGTTTCAGTATATATAAGAGGTTTTGGCATCGAGAACAAGTCAGGGGGGTCTCCGGGTTGTCCACGAGGTAGGGAGGTACGCCCAGGGGGGTGGGCACGCCCCCCACCCTTGTGGGCAGCCCGGGACTCTTCTGGCCCAACTCTTTTACTCCATGTCCTTCTTCTGGTCCAAAAATAAGTTCCGTGAAGTTTCAGGTCAATTGGACTCCGTTTGGTTTTCCTTTTCTGCGAAACTCAAAAGCAAGGAAAAAACAGAAATTGGCATTGGGCTCTAGGTTAATAGGTTAGTCCCAAAAATCATATAAAACAGCATATAAATGCATATAAAACATCCAAGGTTGATAATATAATAGCATGGAACAATCAAAAATTATAGATACGTTGGAGACGTATCTGCGGCCCCGTGAGGCAATATTTGGGCGAAGCAGTTAATGCCCGGCCTCAGAGTCGCGTTGTGCCACGACAAGTTCTACTTACCGGTCTCGGCAAACAAGTCAGCATACGAGTTAGTAACATGGATTCGTCCTTGACCAACCAAATGATGACAGAGTCGAGATCACCATCGTCGACGCTCCTGCACCGATCTTCTCGGCCATTTGGTCTTGTTCCAGAGGCCGCATTCCTGCAGGCTCCAAACCTAGAAAGGCAACTGCTCGGCCGTTCATGCTTGTGATGTTTGTGTCATTCACGGACTAAATGTAATTTCCAGTTGCTATTTACCGCCGATCCATAGGCCTAAAAATAATGAGGGTCAGGTCGATTGAGTTAGCAGCGATAGGTACCTCCATGCATGGTTGAGGCCTGGCGTCAACGCCGTTGGTGGTATTTTGTCCATGGCGGGTGCCCGCATTGTCATCGGTGCATGCGTTGTGGGCGGGCCGTAGTAGGGGACGTGCCGCTCGGCGATAGCTCGTAGTAAGAAGAATCTCGCGGGTTAGGCCGTGATTAGGGAAGATGTCGAGAAGGAGGAGGTCGGAGGAGGAGGATTGGATGGATGGACGCGGGAGTCGATCGCAAAAATTGTGCGGCACCTCGACGCGGCACCGTTGCTGGTCGAGCTGTCCAGCGCCGGCAAGAGGTCATGAGGGTGTGGCCAAGTCGCCAAGCATGTGTCATGGGAGAGCGGCGGAGAGCCCACATGAGGTGTGGCAAACGTTGCTCACTTTGTCCGCTCTGTCCGAAACTCCGAACAGGTGGTGTCACTGCTGGATTAGGAAGAATGGACAAAACGCTTGGTCAGATCAATATCGTTAACTGCATGTATCACCAATTCACCATGGACACCAATCTCAGGCGTTCGTGTTCAATGGCCTGCCCTAATGCGGTGGGCAGGAAACCTCCAAGCGGTGCACCAATCCCCAACTAGAGGTAATGATTACGATTTGTGTTCTTCCAATTTGTTGGTAGCCACATGCCATGGAGTGGCTTGGATTGGTGCTGATCTATCTTAATGGAGGCATCTGCTTTCCATGTGTTTGATGAAATTATCAACAACATTGTTCATACTAATATTTTAATCCTTCACATTAGCACCAATGACATGTTTGTCATCGTCTATTTATAGGGGATTTGGTATTAATTCTCTTGTATATCATTAATGTTTACAAAATAGATATATTTAGAGGTGTTTCAACTTTAAAGGTTTATATTTAGTCTCCATGCATACATTGGCACTTCAAGGAATTACCGGTTGAATCTCACAAATGAGAGTTCAGTCTGCAGCTGAGAATGATTCATTATACCGATTAATTTAGCAAGCCCGGCAAGACAAATGCTATTTATATTGCTGGAGATGTATATAACTTTGTAAGAATTTCTTTGATGGCAACTTTATAAGGCCTTATTGGTCGATTCCTATTACTTTTCTAGCTCAACACTCTCTTATGGACAGGGGTCACCAGACCTCATTCTAGCATATAAATGGTTAGTTTATTAGAATTCAATGATATATATTTACCAATGTTTACCAGCAATTTATGTTGTCGAGGCATGCCGACATTATGTCAGGGTTAGGGAAGATGTGACCAACATTGTCCATCAAAAGTTAGTGTTATTCACCCAGATCAATTCATCATGACATGTCCTGAACTAGCGCGCCGAAAAAAAGTTGTTGCAAATAAGCTGACAAACTGACCGGTGCTTGGATAGCTGTTGCACATTCATGCAACAATCATTTTTCTAATCCAATATTTTATGGAAAACGCAGGCGTGTTAATTGTGCAGTTTTGAGCATGTGGTATTCATTCTCTTCAATCACTATCTACCTTATTTTTTGAGATTTGTGAGATAGGCCTGACAAACCCAGAGGGAGGGAGTAGATTTGAAAAAATAAATGTTCCTTATTATCAGTGTTAAGGCTTCTTTCATTATGACTAATGTGCGGTTGATAATGCTTTTCTTCTAAATCTCAGCATGCGCCTTTTCTTCACCACTAGGTGTCGCTTTTCTTTGATGAACGCATATCAATTTTCTTCCCATTGCAACGCACAGGCATTTGTGCTAGTATTTCCTAACACACCTATCACTCCCGTTGAGCCCTTGTCTATACATCCTACTACCCCTGCTTCTCCGACTATTGCATATCCAACATCGGCATCTCCCATGGTTTCCTCATCTTGCTTGTCACAAGATTCTGCACCTTCATCCCCGACGACTTCTTCGTCTCCTCCCCTGAGTCTACCTTGGTGATCCCTCCTTGTATTCTTCCATCTGTTCCACGGTATTATACTCATTGTCTGCGTAATGTGGATGCATCTACTGATGTGTCGTCTTCCTCGCCTCAGCCTACTTATGGCTTGCGTCTTCATCCGCTTCCGCGCTGGGCCGCTTTTCTTGAGCCGACTTCTTATCGTGAAGCTGTTGTTCATCTCGAATGACAATTTGTGATGGCAGAGGAGCTTGCTGCTCTTGAGCGCACCGGCACATGGGATCTTGTTTCTCTTCCTCCCTCTGTGTGTCGCATCACTTGTAAGTGGGTCTACAAGGTTAAGACTCGCTTCAATGGTTCTCTTAAGCATTGCAATGCTTGTCTTATGGCTCTTGGCTTTCAGCAGGAGCATGCTCGTGATTACGATGAGACTTTTGTTCTTGTGGCACATATGACCATTGTTCGTACACTTCTTGTCATGGCATCCGTTCGGCACTGGTCTGTATCTCAGCTTGATGTTAAGAATGCCTTTCTTAACCGTGAGTTGTGTGAGGAGGTATACATGTAGCCATATTCTATTCCTGATGGCATGGTATGCCATCTTCGTCGCTCTCTCTATGGCCTTAAGCAAGCCTCTCGCGCCTGGTTTGAGCGTTTTCCCCCTGTGGTGACTGTCGTTGGTTTTTCGGCGAGTGCTCGTGATCCAGTGTAGTCTGTCCACCTTTCAGCTCATGGTCGGACTATTCTTCTTCTATATGTCAACGACATGATCGTCATTGGTGACGGCGCCGAATATATTGCCTTTGTGAATGCTCGTCTAAGTGGGCAGTTTCTTATGTCTGATCTTGGCCCTCTTGGCTACTTTCTTGGGATCAAGGTCTCTTCTACTTCTGATGGCTTTTTTTTATTTCCCAGAAAAAGTATATCCAGAACCTTTTGCACGTGTTGCTCTTACTGATGAGCGTACTGTTGAGACTCCCATGGAGCTCAATGTTCACCTCCATAATACAGATGGTGACCCCTTGTCTAACTCGACGCGTTATTGTCATCATGTCGGTACTCTTAGGAGTACGTACTCCTACCCACATGGGTACATATATATAGCCATGTATCTTTTTGTATTTACCCTATTGTATAAAGGGTTTTCTGTATATTTCTTGCACCTGTATATGTATATACTGGCTTATGGTCTCATATGAATACAAGCTGCATATTTCCTAACAGAAACTAGCCATGGCTAGGTCTGATGGGGCTGTAGGAGGATAGTTATCTTCATGTTTGTCCTGGTGGTGCAGGAGGCTGCCTCTGGCGCACCTACATGTAACTATGGTCAACTTCTCCTCTTAATATAAATGGGACGCTATCCCGCAAAAAAAAATGGGACACTCTTGCGCGTTCTTGGAAAAAAGTTTACAAGCAGTTATAATACCAGGGAAACCAGACGCGGACGTTTGGTCTATAGGTAGGGCTGGAAAAAAAGCTCGAAGCTCGTGAGCTAAACAAGTAGCTCATGACTCGGCTCGAATCGACTCGAACTCGAAGAATAACGAGTCGAGTCGAGCTTTAGTTTAAGATCGTTTATATACCAAGTTAAACGAGTCAATCTCACGAGTACTCGTGTAACTCGTTATGCTCGGTACAAAAGATCAGCCACTCCCAATATAAAAAAAGATCAGCCACTCAGCACCCTATGTCACAGGCGCACAACACAAGGCCTAGCCGTTGAAGGCCCAGCCGCCTAGGAGACTCATGCGTTACAAGGAAATTACTATTGTTTAGTGATATATATGTTTAATATATACATAATAATTTTTATAATATTTGAGGGTTTTATGTTCATATGTTTAACGAGCTTAACAAGCTAAACGAGCCAGCTCGTGAGTTATACGAGCCGAGCCAATCTTGGATTTGAGCTCGTTAATAATAACGAGTCGAGTCGAGCTAGCTCGTTAACGAAACGAGCTCTAGCGAGTCGAGTCGAGTTGGCTCGACTCGGCTCAAATTCCAGCCCTATCTATGGGTACATATGTACCTTATATAGAAAAAAATAGTAATTCGAGAAAAAGTCAAAAAATTCTGAAAATATTTTTTAAATAAACTTGACCTTTCATTGTACTCATGAGAAAAATACCACAAAAGGAAAATTCCTCTTTGACTTCTTTTCAAAAAAGACATTTTTTTGCCAAAATAGCGTGAATAGTGACCTATAATAGCAAATGAATTTTGTCTTTTTCGCTGTGAAGTAAACGTTGGTTTTTTTTTGTGAAAATTTATATAATAGTGCGCAAGTAAGTCAAGTTTATTCTAAAAATAGTTCTTAGCTATTTTGACATTTTGTTTAATTATTAAAAAGAAAATTCCATATAGGGTCTATATACAACCAGAAACCAAAGTGTATTTCCTCAGGGAAACCCCACAAATCATTATAAATTTCGTTGTATCAGACTATCAATGATAAGCTGTGCTATCTGAAACTGTGGCGCGAACTACTTTAAGTACATCTTTGTTGATATGCACAAGCACAAAAACGTACTAAAAAGTTGAAACACGAGAGGGTAAAGCTCAGTGGGGCAGTGAGTGGCAAGCCCACTAGAAACAGTTCCCCTCGCCGCCCTTGGGCATCTACTACCGCACCATGTAATGCCATATTGGCAGGAGATGTCCATCAGGAAAAGCAGAGCATGCTTTGCTCGCCACATTTGTGCTAAGCTTTCCAGTTGTGGCATCACAGCACACCATTTGTCCTAAACATCTCAACCTGATAAAGTTACGTCCCATGGAATGTAGTACATATATACCGTATATGCAAAAGCATCAAGAACAGAAGAACCAGGAGACGACAACTAGTCCCCAAATGTGATATTTGCAAATGAGCAGCTAAGCTGCTAAAGGAAAGGGTCCGGCCCGACATGCCGAGTGCAGAATTGAATATTGGAACATTCTGTGAGGTGCTTGATGCTCACCAGCTCCTCGAAATTCTTCTCCAAATTGCACTTGAAAAGCTAATGAAATGGGAGCGGCTCTTCCTGTAAAGGCAAAGGAACGAATGGGATCCAGATCAACCAACTGAGCATACAGAAAATAATTCAAGCAATCACAGGACCAAACAAAAGACACAATGTTACGTCAGTGGAGTAACTTGAATCAGGTTTGTGTGGCTCACACTATTGGAAGAGGGACATGGCAAGGACTTGCAACATAAAGAAAATCTGTTAAAGGTGCGATGGAGCGGCCATTGACGTAAAGGTCACAATCAACAAGTAGCACTTCTTTATGGTTATGCTTATGCAGTGTCCAATAAGCGCAATAAGCACAGGAACAAGTAAATCCACGTGAATCTAAGGCAACAAGTGGCCGATTCAGTTCTCAACTTTCAAACAGTTTATACCTTACTTGATGAGTCACTCTAAAGAGCTATGAGAGAAAGAGTCGAAATCAGAACATGGGATCCTGCCATATAAAGCAGGTGGATTTTGGACAGCACAATCACACACACGACCAACCGAAGAAAACTATAATGACAAATTTAGAATAAAGGAGGCTACAAACCACCATTATGCATACAAGTAGAAAGAGGCATATTTGATGGTTGCTCTTCATATTCAATTGTTAGTATTGTAGGCCCTTAGCACAGCTACTGGCAAACAGATCATGCAGAGCTGGTAACTGAATACAATCAGTAAAAAAAAACATGTTGTATTCAATCATTAGCCAAACCAAATTAAACAGATTAACCAGGTCTTGAGAAGATTAGTACATAACAAACCGAGTGCCTGGTCTACAAGATCACACAGTTGAGTGAACAAATAAGATCAGACATGCTTCACAAGATCTACAGTCCATCATAAAAGAAACTCATCAGAATTTGATGTTCTCAAAATCTGTGACTGGTAAATGTCCCAAGTCCTAACACCTTCAGCTTCTAAGTAGAGTAAGTATATAGTGCAAATAAATAAATAAATCATATCACCAGAACCTAAAGACTGCGCATAAGAAATTTCCAGTCACAACTAATGATTCATACCAGACACTTCCAAGAAAACTCCATGTTCGAAAAGTTTGACTATCCATCAAGTTCTAAATTATTGAATCAACGAAATCTATTGAATAGAAAGTCAATGAACACTTAACCGATATCAAGTTGGAAAGGATAAAAGTGCCAAACAAATTGTATCTGTCCTCCATAAGAGAAACTGATATGAGCCATATGCCTATTAAACATGTAGTTTCTCCAAATTAGGTGTATTCAGATGGATGTGTAAACGAAAGACTGAAGGGTTAAAGGAAAAAACTTCCAAAAAATTATGTTTGATTATACCAAAATTAAATAAAATACAACAAGATTACACTCACAGGCTCCATGATGGGCTCCCATCAGTGTGATGCGCATTCTAGACCCCAGGGCAAATAAGAGGTTATGGCCCAACTTGGTGCATGCAGCCTGAAGTCCTTTGAGAAAATCACTTGGAACTTGGGCCTTTAAACATGGTCTGCGTACACCCTGAATGATCTCCCTCGTTTCAAACCAGGGGAAAACCAGTCTAAGACACACGATGAACATTGATCCTGGAACTACTTCAGGCTTTGTTCGGTTACACCTCCTCACAGGGGGATTGGGGTGGATTGGAGGAGGTTTTGACTTGTACAGGGTCTAATCCCTGCCAATCCCTGCCAAACCCTTCTATTTTCCCTGTCAACTGAACAGGCCCTCAGGGGGCTGGCAGATGAGCAAATACTATGGTTCTAGGCATGTTGAACAATGAAAACTATCTGAACTAATCTATGCATGAGTGGTCAATTATCCTTGAGTCTTGATGCATGAATGGAATAATCATCAGTAAATAATACTCCCTCTGTCTGTTTATAGGCCACTTAGTAGTAGTACCATAGACAGAGTCAGTATGTATCATGTCCATAGAACAAGCTAAAGTTAAATGATGTTTGCCCAATTCCTATGACAGGGGCATACAACACATTGAGGGTGACAAACCAGCGATGCTATCAACGCCAGACCATTGAGATATTATAGTGTTCTGCATTGAAATTCACATGACGGAATACAGCATTTCAGCAAGTAAATAAAGAATCAAACATGAATTGCCAATTGGCCATGTAGCGATTGGCCGACAAGCTTGACCTAAAGGGCAGCCCGGTGCGCGTAGCTCCCGCTTGCGCAGGGTCCGGGGAAGGGTCTGACCGCTTTGGGTCTATAGTATGCAGCCTTTCCCTACATTTCTGCAAGAGGCTGTTTCCAGGACTCGAACCCGTGACCGGCCGACAAGCTGACCTTCTAGAACAAAAACAGAAGGAACATAAATCACAGCTATCATATGAAAATAGCTACTACTATATCACCCAAAGCTCCATTTATCATTTGAACAGATATTTCACAATCTGAGATTGAAATGGCACTGCCACCCAACACAACTGTGCAATTACAGCTACATATACATATGAAACGGGACATGCATTTACTAACTTCAAAAATCTGCGGCAGTGATGTAATTGACGACTTATACATATGAAACAAAAAGGTAACACCCACAAATCCTGTCAGGATGGATGGAAATAATCAGACTTGTTCGATGCATGTGAGTATTGCTCCCATTGAAATCCAATATAAACAAGAAGCAGGTATCTTCCAATATCAAGCCCAGAAGACAGAATAACACTCCACACTTCCTTGAAGGTCTGGCTCACTCTTTGCAGAACTAACACTCAACAATTCCACTGAATTCATACACAAAAAATGGTGTACTATACTTGCAATAATAGCAAGAGATGTTATGAACTTATGATACAAGTGATACTGTATCCTCAGCGTCAACAAACTAATTATCCACAAAAACAAGAAACAGATTATCTCCACAACAGATCAAGTAAACGACTGAAAGAATGAACCTGTTTTGCATAGGCTCAGTGCCGAGGGCTCGGGCTCCGTCTGGCAATGCCAACACCGCTAGAGAAGATGCCAGCGAAGGCCTGCAGGTTCTCGTCAGAGGGGCTGGTGTGAATCTTTCTCGGGAATGGTAAGACACAAGGCCCGCAAAACATCACCCCGCCCATGTACGTGTTCTCATCCTCCCCCTCCTGATCGCTGGCATCGTCTTCACGCTTGTTACTTGGCTTCACCGCAACCTGCTGGTTGTCCGATCCTTTATTGTTAGGCTTCACCGAGGCCTGCAGCTTCTTGGGCGTGAGCACCTTAGGAGAAGGTGGGGGTGTTGGGTGCGCGCGGTTGAGGACGCGCAGCACGCGGCCTGAGATCGGCGCCGTGGAGAGGCTGCTGATGGCGACGGCAGGGGGTAGGCCGCTGAGAGAGACGGCGGGGGAGAAGCTGAGGGCGTGGGAGGCCGCCGGAGAGGGCGGCGCAGCGACCAGGCTAGCGGCCACATTGAGGAGGCCGTGGACGCGGCCGGAGGGGCGTCGGACGCCGACGGCGAACATGGCTGGGGACCCAACGGGGCGGGACAGGAGGCAGTTGTCGCCGAGGAGGAACCGCGCGGATCCGATCAGGGAGTCCCCGCCGATGTGCCAGGCCCCGTTCGGTGAGGCGTAGATCTCCACGGTGACGGCAGCGCGGGAATCCTCGGCGAGCGCGGCTTCGTGCACGCGGAAGAGGAACCGCTCGTGCCAAGCCGGATCGGGGCCGCCAGAGCGGTCGGGTTGCGTCTGGAGCCTGTGCGCGGTGTCAACCCACGCCACGGCGTACGCCTGCAACCGCCGCCGAAGTCCAGAAGGCGGCTTCAGCCCCTGCGCGGAGATGATGGTGACCTCCAGAAGCCGCTCGCCCTCCGGGAGCCCCAGGCCGGCCTCCTCGTCCGGCGCCTCCATCGCCGGCGAGCGGCGGCGCTAGGGTTTCTTGCTCGGGGAAGAGAGGGGTCGCGAAACGAGGCGGCGGCGAGATTTGAGGCTCGCCCCCCTCTCCCCCTTCGGTCGTCTCGGTGGGATTTTGAACGAACGGTGGATCCGAGCAGGTATCGTGCGATCCGATGGTTATGAAGGAATCCTGCCAACTGGTGGTGATTGATTGGGCGTCTGAGCGGGAGTCTGCGCCGTTTGAGATGCGATTGACAAATGTGAGAGCATCTGCAATTTCATCATCCCTTTGAGCACATTGTGACGCCCCCAATTTAAATGTACACTAATCATACATGTAAATATGTATGACCGAGATCAGGGACTTACGGAAAGATATCATAACATAACTCTAGACATAAATTAAAATAATACAAGCTTTATATTACAAGCCGGGGCATCGATGGCTCGAATACATAAGCTCGAAAACACAAGAGTCAGCGAAAGCAATAATATCTGAACACAGACATTAAGTTAAACAAGTTGCCATAAGATTGCTAGCACAAACTGGGATACAGATCGAAAAAGGCGCAGGCCTACTGACTGGGATCCTCCTAAACTACTCCTGGTCGTCGGCGGCCTGCACGTAGTAGTAGGCACCCTCGGTACAGTAGGGGTCGTCGTCGACGGTGGCATCTGGCTCCTGGGCTCCAACATCTGGTCGTAGCAACCAGGTATAGAAAGGGAGGAAAGGGGGAGCAAAGCAACCGTGAGTACTCATCCAAAGTACTCGCAAGTAAAGATCTACACTACATATGCATTGGTATCAATGAAATGGGTAGTATTTGTGAACCGAACTACAGAATGGTAGAATAAGAGAGGGATAGCTAGTCCTATCGAAGACTACGCTTCTGGCAACCTCCATATTGAAGCATGTAGAAGAGAGTAGCTGGTAAGTTCACCAAGTATCAACGTATAGCATAATCCTATCTGGTGATCCTCCCCTCGTCGCCCTATGGGAAAGCGATCACCGGGTTGTATCTGGAACTTGTAAGAGGTGTGTTTTATTAAGTATCTGGTTCTAGTTGTGATAAGGTCTAAGTACAATTCCGGGTCATCCTTTTACCGAGGGACACGGTTATTCGAATAGATAAACTTCCCTGCAGGGATGCACCACATTACCCAACACGCTCGATCCCTCTGGTCGGGCACACTTTCCTGGATCATACCCGGCCTCAGAAGATCAACATGTCGCAACCCTGCCTAGACACAACAGAGAGGTCAGCACACCGGTCAAAATCCTAAGCGCGCAGGGGTCTGGGCCCATAGCCCGTTGCACACCTACATGTTGCGTACGCGGCCGGTGAGCAGACCTAGCAACCTCCATTACAAAGGAAGTTGTCTTACACGGTCCAACCCGGCGCGCGCCGCTGAGTCGCTGACGTCAAGAAGGCTTCGGCTGATACCACAACGTCGACTGCCCATAGCTATTCCTGCGTAGTTGGTTAGTGTGTATAGGCCAGTGGCCAGACTCAGAACAAATATACATATCTCGTTAAATGTGTTATTTTAAAATAACAACAGACGCTGACCAGGGACCCATCCCACTTGTCTCCTAGGGGGTCGCAACCTGCCCTGTCGCTCCGCCACAAAGTAACCATCAGGGGGCTGCCGGGAACCCAGACCCACCACTACCTGGGTGGAACCACCTCCCCTTCAGCCCCCATCTCCGAATCATCCACATAGATAATGTAAAAGTATATAATATATGTACCCATAATCACCTCCCGAAGTGATCACGGCCCAGTAGTGTAGCATGGCAGACGGGCAAGAGTGTAAGGCCACTGATGATAAACTAGCAACCTATACTAAGCATTTAGGATTGCACGTAAAGGTATCAACAGTAGTAACAAGGACATGCTATGCAGCAGTATATGATCAAATCGATGAAACCGTAACACTACTTTAATGCAAGCAGTGGAGGGAAAGAGTAGGCGATATTAGGATGAACAAGGAGGGTTGGCTTGCCTGGTTGCTCTAGCAAGAAGGAGGGGTCGTCGTCGATGTAGTCGATCACAGGGGTATCGACAGCGGTCTCGGGGTCTACCGAAAAAGGTAACGGAGGGGGAACATAATAAATAATAGAGCAATCAAAGCATCACAAAGCATAACATGGCAATACGCGGTGCTACGGGTGACCTAACACAGTAGTAGGCGATACCAGCGAAGGGGGGAAACATCTGGGAAAGTATTCCCGGTGTTTCGCGTTTTCAGACAAATAGGCCGGAGGGGGAAGGTTGCAGGTTCGCTATGCTAGGGACATGCGGCGGACGAACGAACTGCGTATTCGGATTCGTAACATTTTTCTGGTGAACTTTCATGTATAAAGTATTTTCATCTAACTTACGAATTATTTTATATTAATTTTCAAAGTTTAATCAATTTTTGAAATTCTGGAATTTCTTATTAATTCGAAATTTAGTTGGAAAAATGCTAGGTGTACACCAGAAGTGTACCCAGCAACGCAACAGAGAGGCTGATTGGTGGGGTCGGTGAGCTGAGTCAGCAGCCCAGTCAGCAGTCAACATTTTGACCGCTGACTCGTCAACTAGGTCAAAGGGGCCCACATGTCATTGACTGGGTCAAATCCAGTCAGCAGTTTGACTGGGCAACTGGACAGTGGGGGACCATATGTCAGTGGCACCTATTATATTTAAAAGGGTGATGACCCACAAGTATAGGGGATCAATTGTAACTCTTTTCGATAAGTAAGAGTGCCAAACCCAACAAGGAGCGGAAGGAAATGACAAGTAGTTTTCAGTAAGGTAGTGTCTGCAAGTGCTGAAATTGTAATTAGCGAGTAGTTTGATGGCGAGGTAATTTGTAATGAACAAGTAACGATAATTGTAACAAGTATGCAGCAAGGTAGCCCAATCCTTTTGAGGCAAATGACAGGCCAAAATGGTTTCTTATAATGAGCAAAGCGTTCTTGAGGGTACACGGGAATTTCATCTACTCACTTTCATCATATTGGTTTGATTTGTGTTCGCTACTTTGATAATTTGATATGTGGGTGGACCGGTGCTTAGGTGCTGTTCTTACTTGAACAAACCTCCTACTTATGATTAACCCTCCCGCAAGCATCCGCAACTACGAGAAAAGTATTAAAAATAAATTCTAACCATAGCATTAAACTCTAGGATCCAATCGGTCCCTTACGGAATAGTGCATAAACAGGGATTTAAGTTTCTATCACTCTCGCAACCCACCATTGATAACCCACAAGTATAGATGATCAATTGTAGCCTCTTTCGATAAGTAAGAGTGTCGAACCCAACGAGGAGCTAAAGGTAGAACAAATATTCCCTCAAGTTCTATCGACCACCGATACAACTCTATGCACGCTTAACGTTCGCTTTACCTAGAACAAGTATAAAACTAGAAGTACTTTGTAGGTGTGATAGGATAGGTTTGCAAGATAATAAAGAGCGCGTAAATAAAAGCTAGGGGCTGTTTAGATAAAGACACAACTAAATTAGTTTCAATAGAGAGCTTTTTGTCACGAGAAAGTTATTTGTCCCTAGGCAATCGATAACTAGACCGGTAATTATTATTGCAAATTTATTTGAGGGAGAGGCATAAGCTAACATATTTTCTCTTCTTGGATCGTATGCACTTATGATTGGAACTCTAGCAAGCATCCACAACTACTAATGATCATTAAGGTAAAACCCAACCATAGCATTAAAGTATCAAGTCCTCTTTATTCCCATACGCAAACAACCTACTTACTCGGGTCTGTGCTTCTATCACTCACGCCACCCACCATAAGCAAATCGTGAACATATTGCAAACCCTACAACGGGGATCCCTCACGCTTTCGCAACACGGAGAGAACCATAGGACATCACCAATAATAAAATATGCAACTCAAACCAATCACGATCATCAATTAACCCATAGGACAAAACTGATCTACTCAAACAGCATATGATAGCCATACATCATTGGGAAATAATATATAGCATTGAGCACCATGTTTAAGTAGAGATTACAGCGGGTAAAAGAGGGGTTACACCGCTGCATAGGGGGGGAAGAGTTGGTGATGATGGCGGTGAAGTTGTTGGTGTAGATTGCGGTGATGATGATGGCCCCGGCGGCGTTCCGGCGCCACCGGGAGAGAGGGGGAGAGAGCCCCCCTTCTTCTTCTTCTTCCTTGACCTTCTCCCTAGATGGGAGAAGGGTTTCCCCTCTGGTCCATGGCCCCCATGGCATGGTAGGGGCGAGAGCCCCTCCAAGATTGGATTTATCTCTCTGTCTCTCTCTGTTTCTCGCTCCCTGATTCCGCCCTTTCACTGTTTATTAAATTCCCGGAGATCCGTAACTCCGATTGGGCTGAATTTTGGATACGATTTTTATCCGGATATTGGCTTTCTTGCGGCGAAAGAAGGGCACCAACCGCCTTACGGGGTGGCCACGAGGGCCCAGAGCGCGCCTGACCCCCTAGGGCGCGCCCCCCTGCCTCGTGGCCCCATCGGGCATCGTCTCGCGTTGATTCTTCTTTCCAAAAATCACATATATTTCAAAAAAAATCTCTGTCAGTTTTTATCTTATTTGGACTCCGTTTGATATGGATTTTCTGCAAAACAAAAAACATGCAATAAACAGGAACTGGCACTGGGCACTGGATCAATATGTTAGTCCCAAAAATAATATAGAAAGTTGCCAAAAGTATATGAAAGTTGTAGAATATTGGCATGGAACAATCAAAAATTATAGATACGACGGAGACGTATCGGCATCCCCAAGCTTAATTCCTGCTCGCCCTCGAGTAGGTAAATGATAAAAAAGATAATTTTTGATGTGGAATGCTACCTAGCATAATCTTGATCATGTAATCTAATCATGGCATGAATATTAAGACACGAGTGATTCAGAGAAATAGTCTATCATTTGACATTAAGGCAATAATACTTCAAGCATACTAATAAAGCAATCATGTCTTTTCAAAATAACATGGCCAAAGAAAGTTATCCCTACAAAATCATATGGTCTGGCTATGCTCCATCTTCACCACACAAAGCATTCATATCATGCACAACCCCGATGACAAGCCAAGCAATTGTTTCATACTTTTGATGTTCTCAAACCTTTTCAACTTTCACACAATACATGAGCGTGAGCCATGGATATAGTGTTGGGGAACGTAGTAATTTCAAAAAAAAATCCTACGCACACACAAGATCATGGTGATGCATAGCAACGAGAGGGGAGAGTGTTGTCCACGTACCCTCGTAGACCGAAAGCGGAAGCGTTAGCACAACGCGGTTGATGTAGTCGTACGTCTTCACGATCCGACCGATCAAGTACCGAACGTACGGCACCTCCGAGTTTAACACACGTTCAGCCCGATGACGTCCCTCGAACTCCGATCTAGCCGAGTGTTGAGGGAGAGTTTCGTCAGCACGATGGCGTGGTGACGATGTTGATGTTCTACCGATGCAGGGCTTCGCCTAAGCACCGCTACAATATTATCGAGGTGGACTATGGTGGAGGGGGGCACCGCACACGGCTAAGAGATCAATGATCAATTGTTGTGTCTCTAGGGTGCCCCCTGCCCCCGTATATAAAGGAGCAAGGGGGGTGTGGCCGGCCAAGGGAGAGGGCGCGCCAGGAGGAGTCCTACTCCCACTGGGAGTAGGACTCCCCCCCCCCTTTCCTAGTTGGATTAGGACTTGAGGGCGAAGGAGTGGAGGAGAAGGAAGGAAGGGGGGCGCCGCCCCCCTCTCCTTGTCCTATTTGGACTAGGGGGAGGGGCGCGCGGCCAGCCCTTGCCTCCTCTCCTCTCTTCCACCTAGGACCACTAAGGCCCATTTGATTCCCGGGGGGTTCCGCTAACCTCCCGGTACTCCGGTAAAATCCCGATTTTACCCGGAACACTTTCGATATCCAAACATAGGCTTCCAATATATCAATCTTCATGTCTCGACCATTTTGAGACTCCTCTTCATGTCCGTGATCACATCCGGGACTCCGAACAACCTTCGGTACATCAAAACATATAAACTCATAATATAACTGTCATCGTAACGTTAAGCGTGCGGACCCTACGGGTTCGAGAACTATGTAGACATGAACGAGACACGTCTCCGGTCAATAACCAATAGCGGAACCTGGATGCTCATATTGGCTCCTACATATTTTACGAAGATCTTTATCGGTCAGACTGCATAACAACATACGTTGTTCCCTTTGTCATCGGTATGTTACTTGCCCGAGATTCGATCGTCGGTATCTCAATACCTAGTTCAATCTCGTTACCACAGTCTCTTTACTCGTTTCGTAATACATCATCCCACAACTAACTCATTAGTTGCAATGCTTGCAAGGCTTAAGTGATGTGCATTACCGAGAGGGCCCAGAGATACCTTTCCGACAATCAGAGTGACAAATCCTAATCTCAAAATACGCCAACCCAACAGGTACCTTTAGAGACACCTGTAGAGCACCTTTATAATCACCCAGTTACGTTGTGACGTTTGGTAGCACACAAAGTGTTCCTCCAGTAAATGGGATTTGCATAATCTCATAGTCATAGGAACATGTATAAGTCATGAAAAAAGCAATATCAACATACTAAACGATCGTGTGCTAAGCTAACGGAATGGGTCATGTCAATCACATCATTATCCTAATGATGTGATCCCGTTAATCAAATGACAACCCATGTCAATGGCTAGGAAACTTAACCATCTTTGATCAACGAACTAGTCAAGTAGAGGCATACTAGTGACACTCTGTTTGTCTATGTATTCACACATGTATTATGTTTCCGGTTAATACAATTCTAGCATGAATAATAAACATTTATCATGATATAAGGAAATAAATAATAACTTTATTATTGCCTCTAGGGCATATTTCCTTCAGTATCCCACTTGCACTAGAGTCAATAATCTAGATTACACAGTAATGGTTCTAACACACATGGAGCCTTGGTGCTGATCATGTTTTGCTCGTGGAAGAGGCTTAGTCAGCGGGTCTGCAACATTCAGATCCGTATGTATCTTGCAAATTTCTATGTCTCCCACCTGGACTAGATCCCGGATGGAATTGAAGCATCTCTTGATGTGCTTGGTTCTCTTGTGAAATCTGGATTCCTTCGCCAATGCAATTGCACCAGTATTGTCACAAAAGATTTTCATTGGACCCGATGCACTAGGTATGACACCTGGATCGGATATGAACTCCTTCATTTGCTGCTTCCGAAGCAGCTATGTACTCCGCTTCACATGTAGATCCCGCCACGTCGCTTTGTTTAGAACTGGACCAACTGACAGCTCCTCCGTTCAATGTAAACACGTATCCGGTTTGTGGTTTAGAATCGTCCGGATCAGTGTCAAAGCTTGCATCAACGTAACCATTTAGAATGAGCTCTTTGTCACCTCCATAAACGAGAAACATATCCTTAGTCCTTTTCAGGTATTTCAGGATGTTCTTGACCGCTGTCTAGTGATCCACTCCTGGATTACTTTGGTACCTCCCTGCTAGACTTATAGCAAGGCACACATTAGGTCTGGTACATAGCATTGCATACATGATAGAGCCTATGGCTGAAGCATAGGGAACATCTTTCATTTTCTCTCTATCTTCTGCAGTGGTCGGGCATTGAGTCTTACTCAACTTCACACCTTGTAACACAGGTAAGAACCCTTTCTTTGCTTGATCCATTTTGAACTTCTCCAAAACTTTGTCAAGGTATGTGCTTTGTGAAAGTCCAATTAAGCATCTTGATCTATCTCTATAGATCTTAATGCCCAATATGTAAGCAGCTTCACCGAGGTCTTTCATTGAAAAACTCTTATTCAAGTATCCCTTTATGCTATCCAGAAATTCTATATCATTTCCAATCAGCAATATGCCATCCACATATAATATCAGAAATGCTACAGAGCTCCCACTCACTTTCTTGTAAATACAGGCTTCTCCAAAAGTCTATATAAAACCAAATGCTTTGATCACACCATCAAAGCGTTTATTCCAACTCTGAGAGGCTTGCACCAGTCCATAAATGGATCGCTGGAGCTTGCACACTTTGTTAGCTCCCTTTGGATCGACAAAACCTTCCAGTTGCATCATATACAACTCTTCTTCCAGAAATCCATTCAAGAATGCAGTTTTGACATCCATCTGCCATATTTCATAATCATAAAATGCGGCAATTGCTAGCATGATTCGGACAGACTTAAGCATCGCTACGGGTGAGAAGGTCTCATCGTAGTCAATCCCTTGAACTTGTCGAAAACCTTTCGTAACAAGTCGAGCTTTGTAGATAGTAACATTATCGTTAGCGTCAGTCTTCTTCTTGAAGATCCATTTATTCTCAATTACTTGCCGATCAACGGGCAAGTCAACCAAAGTCCACACTTTGTTCTCATACATGGATCCCATCTCAGATTTCATGGCTTCAAGCCATTTTGCGGAATATGGGCTCACCATCGTTTCTTCATAGTTCGTAGGTTCATCATGATCTAGTAGCATGACTTCCAGAACAGGATTACCGTACCACTCTGGTGCGGATCTTACTGGTTGATCTACGAAGATCAGTAGCAACTTGATATGACGTTTCATGATCATCATCATTAACTTCCTCACTAGTTGGTGTAGGTGTCACAGAAACTGATTTCTGTGATGTACTACTTTCCAATAAGGGAGCAGGTACAATTACCTCATCAAGTTCTACTTTCCTCCCACTCACTTTTTCGAGAGAAACTCCTTCTCTAGAAGGGATCCATTCTTGGCAACGAATGTCTTGCCTTCGGATCTGTGATAGAAGGTGTACCCAACAGTCTCCTTTGAGTATCCTATGAAGACACATTTCTCTGATTTGGTTCGAGCTTATCAGGTTGAAGCTTTTTCACATAAGCATCGCAGCCCCAAATTTTAAGAAATGACAACTTTGGTTTCTTGCCAAACCACAGTTCATAAGGCGTCGTCTCAACGGATTTTGATGGTGCCCTATTTACGTGAATGCGGCCGTCTCTAAAGCATAACCCCAAAACGATAGCGGTAAATCTGTAAGAGACATCATAGATCGCACCATATCAAGTAAAGTGCGATTACGACATTCGTACACACCATTACGTTGTGGTGTTCCGGGTGGCGTGAGTTGCGAAACTATTCCGCATTGTTTCAAATGTAGACCAAACTCGTAACTCAAATATTCTCCTCCAGGATCAGATTGTAGAAACTTTATTTTCTTGTTACGATGATTTTCAACTTCACTCTGAAATTCTTTGAACTTTTCAAATGTTTCAGACTTATGCTTCATTAAGTAGATATACCCATATCTGCTTAAATCATCTGTGAAGGTGAGAAAATAACGATATCCGCCACGAGCCTCAACATTCATCGGACCACATACATCTGTATGTATGATTTCCAACAAATTTGTTGCTCTCTCCATAGTACCGGAGAACAACGTTTTAGTCATCTTGCCCATGAGGCACGGTTCGCAAGTACCAAGTGATTCATAATCAAGTGGTTCCAAAAGTCCATCAGTATGGAGTTTCTTCATGCGCTTTATACCGATATGACCTAAACGGCAGTGCCACAAATAAGTTGCACTATCATTATCAACTCTGCAACTTTTGGCTTCAACATTATGAATATGTGTATCACTACTATCGAGATTCATCAAAAACGGACCACTCTTCAAGGGTGCATGACCATAAAAGATTTTACTCATATAAATAGAACAACCATTATTCTCTGATTTAAATGAATAACCGTCTCGCATCAAACAAGATCCAGATATAATGTTCATGCTTGATGCTGGCACCAAATAACAATTATTTAGGTCTAATACTAATCCCGAAGGTAGATGTAGAGGTAGCGTGCCGACCGCGATCACATCGACTTTGGAACCGTTTCCCACGCGCATCGTCACCTCGTCCTTTGCCAGTGTTTGCTTAATCCGTAGTCCCTGTTTCGAGTTGCAAATATTAGCAACAGAACCAGTATCAAATACCCAGGTGCTACTGCGAGCTCTAGTAAGGTACAATCAATAACATGTATATCACATATACCTTGGTTCACCTTGCCATCCTTCTTATCCGCCAAATACTTGGGGCAGTTCCGCTTCCAGTGACCAGTCTGCTTGCAGTAGAAGCACTCAGTTTCAGGCTTAGGTCTAGACTTGGGTTTCTTCTCCTGAGCAGCAACTTGCTTGCTGTTCTTCTTGAAGTTCCCCTTCTTCCTCCCTTTGCCCTTTTTCTTGAAACTAGTGGTCTTGTTGACCATCAACACTTGATGCTCCTTCTTGATTTCTACCTCCGCAGCTTTTAGCATTGCGAAGAGCTCGGGAATTGTCTTATTCATCCCTTGCATATTATAGTTCATCACGAAGCTCTTGTAGCTTGGTGGCAGTGATTGAAGAACTCTGTCAATGACACTATCAATCGGAAGATCAACTCCCAACCGAGTCAAGTGATTATGGTACCCAGACATTCTGAGTATATGTTCACTAACAGAACTATTCTCCTCCATCTTGCAGCTGTAGAACTTATTGGAGACTTCATATCTCTCAATCTGGGAATTTGCTTGAAATATTAACTTCAACTCCTGGAACATCTCATATGCTCCATGACATTCAAAACGTCGTTGAAGTCCCGGTTCCAAGCCGTAAAGCATGGCACACTGAACTATTGAGTAGTCATCAGCTTTGCTCTGCCAGACGTTCTTAACGTCGTCAGTTGCATCAGCAGCAGGCCTGGCACTCAGCGGTGCTTCTAGGACGTAATTCTTCTGCGCAGCAATGAGGATAATCCTCAAGTTACGGACCCAGTCCGTGTAATTGCTACCATCATCTTTCAACTTTGCTTTCTCAAGGAACACATTAAAATTCAACGAAACAACAGCACGGGCCATCTATCTACAATCAAACATAGACAAGCAAGATACTATCAGGTACTAAGTTCATGATAAATTTAAGTTCAATTAATCATATTACTTAAGAACTCCCACTTAGAAAGACATCCCTCTAATCCTCTAAGTGATCACGTGATCCAAATCAACTAAACCATAACCGATCATCACGTGAAATGGAGTAGCTTTCAATGGTGAACATCACTGTGTTGATCATATCTACTATATGATTCACGCTCGACCTTTCGGTCTCAGTGTTCCGAGGCCATATCTGCATATGCTAGGCTCGTCAAGTTTAACCTAAGTATTCTGCGTGTGCAAAACTGGCTTGCACCTGTTGTAGATGGACGTAGAGCTTATCACACCCGATCATCACGTGGTGTCTGGGCATGATGAACTTTGGCAACGGTGCATACTCAGGGAGAACACTTTTATCTTGAAATTTAGTGAGAGATCATCTTGTAATGCTACCGTCAATCAAAGCAAGATAAGATGCATAAAAGAGAAACATCACATGCAATCAATATAAGTGATATGATATGGCCATCATCATCTTGTGCTTGTGATCTCCATCTCTGAAGCATCGTCATGATCACCATCGTCACCGGCGCGACACCTTGATCTCCATCGTAGTATCGTTGTCATCTCGCCAATCTTATCCTTCCACGACTATCGCTACCGTTTAGTGATAAAGTAAATCATTACAGGTCGATTGCATTGCATACAATAAAGCGACAACCATATGGCTCCTGCCAGTTGCCGATAACTCGGTTACAAAACATGATCATCTCATACAATAAAATTTAGCATCATGTCTTGACCATATCACATCACAACATGCCCTGCAAAAACAAGTTAGACGTCCTCGACTTTGTTGTTGCAAGTTTTACGTGGCTGCTACGGGCTTAGCAAGAATCGTTCTTACATACGCATCAAAACAACAACGATAGTTTGTCAAGTTGGTGTTGTTTTAACCTTCGCAAGGACCGGGCATAGCCACACTTGGTTCAACTAAAGTTGGAGAAACTGACACCCGCCAGCCACCTATGTGCAAAGCACGTCGGTAGAACCAGTCTCGTGTAAGCGTACGCGTAATGTCGGTCTGGGCCGCTTCATCCAACAATACCGCTGAACCAAAGTATGACATGCTGGTAAGTAGTATGACTTATATCGCCCACGACTCACTTGTGTTCTACTCGTGCATATAACATCAACGCATAAAACCTGGCTCGGATGCCACTGTTGGGGAACGTAGTAATTTCAAAAAAATTCCTACGCACACGCAAGATCATGGTGATGCATAGCAACGAGAGGGGAGAGTGTTGTCCACGTACCCTTGTAGACCGAAAGCGGAAGCGTTAGCACAACGCGGTTGATGTAGTCGTACGTCTTCACGATCCGACCGATCAAGTACCGAACGTACGATACATCCGAGTTCAGCACACGTTCAGCCCAATGACGTCCCTCGAACTCTGATCCAGCCGAGTGTTGAGGGAGAGTTTCGTCGGCACGACGGTGTGGTAACGATGTTGATGTTCTATCGACGCAGGGCTTCGCCTAAGCACCGCTACAGTATTATCAAGGTGGACTATGGTGGAGGGGGGCACCGCACACAACTAAGAGATCAATGATCAATTGTTGTGTCTCTAGGGTGCCCCCCTGCCCCCATATATAAAGGAGCAAGGGGGTGTGGCCTTCCAAGGGAGAGGGCGCACCAGGAGGAGTCCTACTCCCTCCCCCCCTTTCCTAGTTGGATTAGGACTTGAGGGGGAAGGAGTGGAGGAGAAGGAAGGAAGGGGGGTGCCGCCCCCCTCTCCTTGTCCTATTCGGACTAGGGGGGAGGGGCGCGCGGCCAGCCCTTGCCTCCTCTCCTCTCTTCCACCTAGGCCCACTAAGGCCCTGATTGAAGGAAATATGCCCTAGAGGCAATAATAAAGTTATTATTTATTTCCTTATATCATGATAAATGTTTATTATTCATGCTAGAATTATATTAACCGGAAACATAATACTTGTGTGAATACATAGACAAACAAAGTGTCACTAGTATGCCTCTACTTGACTAGCTCGTTAATCAAAGATGGTTATGTTTCCTAACCATGGACAAAGAGTTGTTATTTGATTAACAGGATCACATCATTAGTTGAATGATCTGATTGACATGACCCATTCCATTAGCTTAGCTCCCGATCGTTTAGTATGTTGCTATTGCTTTCTTCATGACTTATACATGTTCCTATGACTATGAGATTATGCAACTCCCGTTTGCCGGAGGAACACTTTGTGTGCTACCAAACGTCACAACATAACTGGGTGATTATAAAGGAGCTCTACAGGTGTCTCCAAAGGTACATGTTGGGTTGGCATATTTCGAGATTAGGATTTGTCACTCCGATTGTCGGAGAGGTATCTCTGGGCCCTCTCGGTAATGCACATCACTTAAGCCTTGCAAGCATTGCAACTAATGAGTTAGTTGCGGGATGATGTATTACAGAACGAGTAAAGAGACTTGCCAGTAACGAGATTGAACTAGGTATTGGATACCGATGATCGAATCTCGGGCAAGTAACATACCGATGACAAAGGGAACAACGTATGTTGTTATGCGGTCTGACCGATAAGGATCTGCGTAGAATATGTAGGAGCCAATATGGGCATCCAGGCCCCGCTATTGGTTATTGACCGGAGACGTGTCTCGGTCATGTCTACATTGTTCTCGAACCCGTAGGGTCTGCACGCTTAAGGTTTCGATGACAGTTATATTATGAGTTTATGAGTTTTGATGTACCGAAGGAGTTCAGAGTCCCGGATGAGATCGGGGACATGACAAGGAGTCTCGAAATGGTCGAGACGTAAAGATCGATATATTGGACGACTATATTCGAACATCGGAAAGGTTCCGAGTGATTCGGGTATTTTTCGGAGTACCGGGTAGTTACGGGAGAAGCAATGGGCCTTGATGGGCTTTAGTGGGAAGAGGAAAAAGGGCCAAGGGGCTGCTGCGCCCCCCTCCCCTCTAGTCCGAATTGGACTAGGGAAAAGGGGGCCGGCCACCTCTCCTTCTCCTCCACGTCCTTCTCCCTTCCTCCCCTCTTGGTGGACTCCTACTAGGACTTGGAGTCCTAGTAGGACTCCACATCCTGGCGCGCCTCTCCTTGGCCAGCCTCCTCCTCCTCCATCCTTTATATACTGAGGCAAGGGGCACCCCATAGACACAAGCTGATCTTCGTGATTGTTCCTTAGCCGTGTGCGGTGCCCCCCTCCACCATATTCCACCTCGGTCATATTGTAGCGGTGCTTAGGCGAAGCCCTGCGACAGTAGTACATCAAGATCGTCACCACGCCGTCGTGCTGACGGAACTCTTCCCCGACACTTTGCTGGACCGGAGTCCGGGGATTGTCATCGAGCTGAACGTGTGCTAGAACTCGGAGGTGCCGCAGTTTCGGTGCTTGATCGGTCGGGCCGTGGAGACGTACGACTACATCAACCAAACGCTTCCGTTGTTGATCTACAAGGTACGTAGATCATACTCCCCCCTTCTCGTTGCTATGCATCACCATGATCTTGCGTGTGCGTAGGAATTTTTTTGAAATTACTACGTTCCCCAACACTGATAACCCACAAGTATAGGGATCGCAACAGCTTTCGAGGGTAGCATATTCAACCCAAATTTATTGATTCGACACAAGGGGAGCCAAAGACTATTCTCAAGTATTAGCAGCTGAGTTGTCAATTCAACCACACCTGGAAACTTAGTATCTGCAGCAAAGTGTTTAGTAGCGAAGTAATATGATAGTGGTGGTAGTGGTAACAAAAGTAAAGACAGCAAAAGTAATGTTTTTGGTATTTCGTAGTGATTGTAACAGTAGCAGCGGGAAAGTAAATAAGCGTAAACCAGTATATGGAAAACTCGTAGGCACCGCATCAGTGATGGATAATTATGCCGGATGCAGTTCATCATGTAACAGTCATAACATAGGGTGACACAGAACTAGCTCGAATTGATGAATGTAATGTAGGCATGTATTCCGTATATAGTCATACATGCTTATGGAAAAGAACTTGCATGACATCTTTTGTCCTACCCTCCCGTGGCAGCGGGGTCCTATTGGAAACTAAAGGATATTAAGGCCTCCTTTTAATAGAGAACCAGAACAAAGCATTAGCACATAGTGAATACATGAACTCCTCAAACTACGGTCATCACCGGGAGTGGTCCCGATTATTGTCACTTCGGGGTTGCCGGATCATAACACATAGTAGGTGACTATAGACTTGCAAGGTAGGATCAAGAATTCACATATATTCATGGAAACATAATAGGTTCAGATCTGAAATCATGGCACTCGGGCCCTAGTGACAAGCATTAAGCATAGCAAAGTCATAGCAACATCAATCTCGGAACATAGTGGATACTAGGGATCAAACCCTAACAAAACTAACTCGATTACATGATAAATCTCATCCAACCCATCACCGTCCAGCAAGCCTATGATGGAATTACTCACGCACGGTGGTGAGCATCATGAAATTGGTGATGGAGGATGGTTGATGATGATGACGGCGATGAATCCCCCTCTCCGGAGCCCCGAACGGACTCCAGATCAGCCCTCCCGAGAGGTTTTAGGGCTTGGCGGCGGCTTCATATCGTAAAATGCGATGATTTCTTCTCCTTGATTTTTTTCTCTCCAAAAGCAAACATATAGAGTTGGAGTTGGCGTCGGAGGGTCTCCAGGGGGCCCACGGGGTAGGGGGCGCGCCCTAGGGGGGGCGCCCCCACCCTCGTGGAAAGGGTGTGGGCCCCCTGGTCTTCATCTTTGGCGAGGATTTTTTATTGTTTTTTCTAAGATGTTCCATGGAGTTTCAGGTCATTCCGAGAATATTTGTTTTCTGCACATAAAACAACATCATGGCAATTCTGCTGAAAACAGCGTCAGTCCAGGTTAGTTCCATTCAAATCAGACAAGTTAGAGTCCAAAACAAGGGCAAAAGTGTTTGGAAAAGTAGATACGACGGAGGCGTATCAACTCCCCAAGCTTAAACCCTTGCTTGTCCTCAAGCAATTCAGTTGACAAACTGAAAGAAAGAAAGAAAAACTTTTACAAACTCTGTTTGCTCTTGTTGTTGTAACTATGTCAAGCCAGCATTCAAGTTTTTAGCATAGATCATAACTAACCACATTTGCAATAATTCTCAGGTCTCATAATTACTCATATCAATAACATAATCAACTAACAAGTCATAATAATAAATCTCGGATGACAACACTTTCTCAAAACAATCATAATTATAACAAAATGGTATCTCGCTAGCCCTTTCTGAGACCGCAAAACATAAATGCAGAGCACCTTTAAAGATCAAGGACTGACTAGACATTGTAATTCATGGTAAAAGAGATCCAATCATAGTCACACCCAACATAGATTAGTAGTAACGAATGCAAATGACAGCTGTGCTCTCCAGCTAGTGCTTTTTAATAAGAGGGTGATGACTCAACATAAAAGTAAATGGATAGGCCCTTAGCAGAGGGAAGCAGGGATTTGTAGAGGTGCCAGAGCTCGGTTTTGAAATAGAGATAAATTGTATTTTGAGCGGTATACTTTCATTGTCAACGTAACAACTAAGAGATGGCGATATCTTCCATGCTACGCACATTATAGGCGGTTCCCAAACAGAATGGTAAAGTTTATACTCCCCCTCCACCAACAAACATTAATCCATGGCTTGCTCGAAACAACGAGTGCCTCCAACATACATCAGGTCCCAGGGGGAGTTTTGTTTGCAATTAATTTTGATTTAGTTTGCATAAAGCATGGACTGGGCATCCCGGTGACCAGCCATTTTCTCGTGAGTGAGGAGCGGAGTCCACTCCTGTTGAGAATAACCCGCCTAACACGGAAGATAAGGACAACCTTGGTTGGTACATGAGCTATTCGAGCATACAAAACAGAATGTTTATTTGAAGGTTTAGAGTTTGGCACATACAAATTTACTTGGAATGGCAGGTAGATACCGCATATAGGAAGGTATAGTGGACTCATCTGGAATAACTTTGGGGTTTAAGGGATTGGATGCACAAGCAGTATTCTCGCTTAGTACAAGCGAAGGCTAGCAAAAGACTGGGAAGCGACCAACTAGAGAGCGACAATAGCCATGTACATGCATTAAAATTAATAAACATTGGATGCAAGCAAAAGAAGAACAGGAAATATTTTTGGGTTTTCTTTTTAATTACTACTACTACAGCAGAAAAATAAACTACTACTAATTTTTTTGGTTTTCTTAAGGTTTAACAAGCACACAAGAAGAAAGCAGAAAAAGGAAAATAAACTAGCATGGATATTACAGTGAAAAATTATGAGCATCGACATCTAGCAATGAGTGTGTGTGAACATAAATGTAATGTCGGTGAGAAATACGTACTCCCCAAGCTTAGGCTTTTGGCCTAAGTTGGCCTATGGATACGGCTGGCCTGGCAGATATCCATAATAATAGTTGTTGGGGTCGTACTGTGATGAGGAAGAAGAAGGCTCCGATTGCCATTGGCTGGCAATCATCTTCGGATCCCACTGATAGTTAGACTGTCGTGAAGAATCAAATTGTGGTTCCGGTTCTGGCTCCTCGGCTGGTGCAGGGTTCCGGTAGGTGTGAATAGCCGTCAACGGAACAAGGTACGTGCCTACAGTCAAATCAAACAAAGAAGGAGCAGGCAAGGTAATAGTCTCAGGATGATGTTTATTAAAGAACAATTGATATTTAAGCTCCCCTTCCCTATTCTTAACAATAAAATCATGTGCCACCATACTTTTATGATCTAGATAAACATGGGGTAGCACCTTTTCTTCCTTCTCAGCATGCCTAATAGGTATGTTAAAATGTGTGGCTAGGCGTGTAGCATAAATGCCTCCAAAGATGGGGCCCTTAGTACGGTTCATATTTAACCGTCTAGCAATAATACCGCCCATACTAAAAGTGTTATCACTGTATAAACCTTGGAGTAGAATAATTAAATCAGGGATACTAAGGTTTCCACAGTTTCCGCGTCTAATTAAACAACGACTAGCAAATAATGCAAAGTAACGTAAAACAAGAAAATGTATGCTAGTGATTCGTGCATCGGAAACCTTCCTGGTTTCTCCTACAGTGATATTATTAATAAATCCTTCCACATCATCATGATGTGGTTCTTTTGTCTTGCCCTCAAAAGGGACTAAACAAATCTGACAGAAATCATAAAGTGACATCTCCTTATGCTCATCATAAAACTCCACCGTGGGTGGTGAGTTCCTAGAATGAAATTGAAAGTTTTGCACAAAGGTATTTGTGAGTAAGAGATACTGATCGCATTGGTCATGGAGGAAAGCGGTGAGGCCTGCATTGTCAGCAAATTCATGAAAATCTTCATAGATACCGGCTGCTCTCAAGAAATCATCAGAAGGCCATTCACACGCCCGAATCTCCGTGGTGCGAGGCAGATTATACTTAGGCTTGGGTGCCTTTTCCTTTGAGCTTTGGCTCGATGAGCCCCTCAAGAATCTCCTCATTATATTCTGAAAAATTCTGAAATTTTTAGTAACTTCAAACAAAAGTAAACCAACTTCAATAAAACTGATAGCAACTACTCCTACAAGTGCCTAGAGCCTATATCAAGCATCAAAACTACTTGGAACCATATAAATTTGACATGCAAGCTCAAGAACATGGTCACCTATGCAGCATAAATTTGCAATGAATAAAGCACTAGAACAAAAACTAATTGGACCAATGGAGGAGCCACATACCAAGGAACAATCTCCCCAAGCAGTTTTATGAGAGGTGCTTTGAGCAAGGAGATCGGAAATCACAGCAAAAGTGGCTGGAACTCGTGCTTGAGTTGGTTTTTCGGGTTTGTGAGAGACAGAGGAAGAAGATGGATGCTGGGATAAGTGGAGGAGGGCCACCGTGGGCCCACGAGGCAGGGGGGCGCGCCCACCACCCTCGTGGCCAGGTGGCAGCTCCTCCCGCAGTAATTTTTGCATAGTAAATCCTCAAATATTCCCGAAAAAATCATATTAAATTGGCATGTCATTCTGAGGACTTTTATTTTTGGGATATTTTATATTGCACAGATAATCAGATAATAGACAGAAAAATACTATTTTTACTTTATTTCTACTAAATAACAGAAAGTATAGAGAGGGTACAGAAGGTTGTGCTTCTAGTTTCATCCATCTCATGCTCATCAAAAAGAATCCACTAACAAGGTTGATCAAGTCTTGTTAACAAACTCATTCCGATAATGATGGAACCGGAGAAATTTCGAATAACACTAAGTTACCTCAACGGAGATATGCACATCCCCTATAATAAGTATATCATATTTCTTCTTGACATTAGGAAGAGGAAATTCAAAACCTCCAAATATAATCGATGGAATTTTTCCAATGGAGTTGATACTATGAACTTGAGGTTGTTTCCTCGAAAAGTGTACCGTATGCTCATTACCATTAACATGAAAAGTGACATTGCCTTTGTTGCAATCAATAACAGCCCCTGCAGTATTATGAAAAGGTCTTCCAAGAATAATAGACATGCTATCATCCTCGGGAATATCAAGAATAACAAAGTCCGTTAAAATAGTAACGTTTGCAACCACAACAGGCACATCCTCACAAATACCGACAGGTATAGCAGTTGATTTATCAGCCATTTGCAAAGATATTTCGGTAGGTGTCAGCTTATTCAAGTCAAGTCTACGATATAAAGTGAGAGGCATAACACTAACACCGGCTCCAAGATCACATAAAGCAGTTTTAATATAATTTCTTTTAATGGAGCAAGGTATAGTAGGTACTCCGGGATCTCCAAGTTTCTTTGGTATTCCACCCTTAGAAGTATAATTAGCAAGCATGGTGGAAATCTCAGCTTCCGGTATCTTTCTTTTATTAGTAATGATATCCTTCATATATTTAGCATAAGGATTTGTTTTGAGCACATCAGTTAATCGCATACGCAAAAAGATAGGCCTAATCATTTCAGCAAAGCGCTCAAAATCCTCATCATCCTTTTTCTTGGATGGTTTTGGAGGAAAAGGCATGGGTTTCTGAACCGAAGGTTCCCTTTCTTTACCATGTTTCCTAGCGACAAAGTCTCTTTTATCATAACATTGATTCTTTGATTGTGGGTTATCAAGATCAACAGCAGGTTCAATTTCTACATCATTGTCATTACTAGGTTGAGCATCATCATGAACATCAGCATTAATATTTTTATTAGGTTCATGCTCATTACCAGATTGTGTTTCAGCATCAGACATAGATATATCATTTGGATTATTAGGTGGTTCAACAAATAGGTTCACTAGAAGTTTGCACAGTTCTATCATTTTTCTTTTTCTTCTTTTTAGAAGAACTAGGAACATCAATATTATTTCTCTGAGAATCTTGCTCGATTCTCTTAGGGTGGCCTTCAGGATACAAAGGTTCCTGAGTCATTCTACCAGTTCCAGTAGCCACTCTAACAGCATAATCATTTTTCTTACTATTCATTTCATCAAGCACTTCTTTTTGAGCCTTAAGCACTTGTTCTACTTGCGTGGTAACCATAGAGGCATGTTTGCTAACATGTTTAAGTTCATCTTTAATATCAGCCATATAATCACCCAAGCGTCTAATCATATAAGCATTTTCTTTTAATTGTCTACCAAAATAAGCATTGAAGTCGTCTTGCTTATACATAAAGTTATCAAACTCATCCAAGCAATGACTAGTAATTTTAGTAGGAGGAACTTCAGCTTTATCATATCTATAGAGAGAATTTACCTTTACTACCTGTGTCGGGATATCGGGGTCAGGAGGTTCTTCAACAAATAAATAATTGAGATCATAAGTTTCTTCAACAGGCGGTGAATTAAGACCATGTATTTCTTCAATAGGAGGTAAATTCTTAACATCTTCAGCTTTAATACCTTTCTCTTTCATAGATTTCTTTGCCTCTTGCATATCTTCGGGACTGAGAAATAGAACACCTCTCTTCTTCAGAGTTGGTTTAGGAATAGGCTCAGTAATTGGAGCAGGAGCTGGCTCAGGAGGTGCCCAATTATTTTCATTTGTCAACATATTATTCAATAAGATTTCAGCTTCATTCGGTGTGTCTTTCCCTGAAAATAGAACCAGCACAACTATCTAGGTAATCTCTGGAAGTATCGGTTAGTCCATTATAAAAGATATCGAGTATTTTGGGTTTCTTAAGAGGATGATCAGGAAAAGCATTAAGTAACTTGAGAAGCCTCCCCCAAGCTTGTGGGAGACTCTCTTCTTTAATTTACACAAAGTTGTATATTTCCCTCAAAGCAGCTTGTTTCTTATGAGCAGGGAAATATTTAGCAGAGAAGTAATAAATCATATCCTGGGGACTACGCACACAACCAGGATCAAGAGAATTAAACCATAACTTAGCATCACCCTTTAATGAGAACGGAAATATTTTGAGTAAATAGAGGTAACATGATCTCTGATCATTAGTGAACAAGGCAGCTATATCATTTAACTTAGTAAGATGTGCCACAACAGTTTCAGATTCACAGCCATAAAATGGATCAGATTCAACCAAAGTAATTATATCAGGATCAACAGAGAATTCATAATCCTTATCAGGAACACATATAGGTGAAGTAGCAAAAGTTGGGTCGGGTCTCATTTTATCTCTAAGTGATTCTTTGTTCCATTTAATTAATAACCTCTTAAGCTCATATCTATCTTTGCAAGCAAAAATAGCGGCAGAAGATTCCCTATCAAAAAGATAGCCCTCAGGGATAACATGCATATTTTCATCATCACTATCATCATCGTATTCAGATTTAATAATTTCTTTTTCTCTAGCCCTAGCAATTTGTTCATCAAGAAATTCACCAAGGGGCACAGTAGTATCAGACATAGAAGCAGTTTCATCATAAGTATCATGCATAGCAGAAGTGACATCATTAATAACATGCGATATATCAGAACGAATAGCAGAAGCAGGTGTAGGTGTCGCTAGCTTACTCATAACAGAAGGTGAATCAAGTGCAGAGCTAGATGGCAGTTCCTTACCTCCCCTCGTAGTTGAGGGATAGATCTTGGTTTTTGGATCTTTCAAGTTCTTCATAATGATAAGCAGATATAAATCCCAAGTGACTCAAAGAATAGAGCTATGCTCCCCGGCAATGGCACCAGAAATTAGTCTTGATAACCCACAAGTATAGGGGATCGCAACAGCTTTCGAGGGTAGAGTATTCAACCAAAATTTATTGATTCGACACAAGGGGAGCCAAAGAATATTCTCAAGTATTAGCAGCTGAGTTGTCAATTCAACCACACCTGGAAACTTAGTACCTGCAGCAAAGTGTTTAGTAGCAAAGTAATATGATAGTGGTGGTAGCGGTAACAAAAGTAAAGACAACAAAAGTAATGTTTTTGGTATTTCGTAGTGATTGTAATAGTAGCAGCGGGAAAGTAAATAAGCGTAAACCAGTATATGGAAAACTCGTAGGCACCGGATCAGTGATGGATAATTATGTCACAGCCCAGTTCAGCCCTTGCTTGACTTTGCTTGTTCATCATGCCATCATGTTTAAATTCCAAAGAAATTTGAAATGGGGATTGTTGAAACCCTAGCACCAAATGAAATTTAACTAGGTTCAATAAAAATATTTTCAATAACCCAGAATGCCCTTTGGAAATGTTCATAATTTCCGTTAAAGGTGAAAACCTCTTCCAAGAATGATGAACATATTTATAGGCTATTCCTGGATTTTTGAATTAAATTATATAGTATTTGCATTTGGGCATTTAAATGCTATTAAATATTTCAAATGCTCAAATAATCATAAACTAAAATGTTTACTGTTGGATATATTCTAAACAGTAGCCATGATTAGTTTCATGATTTTTGAAAGTGTCTGAGTATTTTTAATAAAGCCCTAAATTTACAGAATAATAGAAAACTGAGATATTAGAAAAAAAGGAGATAGAGAGAGAGGATACCTGGCCACTTACCCAGCCCAGCAGTGCGGCCCACCGGCCCAACTGCCAGTCGTCGTCTCCACCGCGCCAGTCGGACGCCGAGCGCGTGCCCGACGCGCGCGCATGGCCGTGCTGCCACGCCACCACCCTGCTCGTCTGCATCGCCTGGCCACCGCGACGCCGCGCGTCATCTCCTCGGCGCCGCCCCGACCCCCCTGGACCCCCTCACTCTCTCCCGAGCTCTCCCCCCCCTCTGTTCCTCTCTCCCTCTCGTGCCGAGCGCA
>NC_041384.1:457729446-457735586 GCF_002162155.2 Triticum dicoccoides | reverse complement strand
GGTGTCTCGGGAACCCTGTTCACATCGTTTGGGGCTGTGAGCGAAACTCCGGCCGGATCTCCTCATGGATGGAACCCGAATAGGCGATAAACCTGGACTAGAGACTTGAGTGTTTAGGCAGGCCGTGGCCGACACCCACGTTGGGCTTCCGCTTGAAGGTTGCCGAGTACATGTCGTGTAAACGGCGGTAAGTGGTGAGAGCGTGTGTGAAGAAGTACACCCCTGCAGGGTTAACCTAATCTATTCGAATAGCCGTGTCCGCGGAAAAGGACTTCTGGGTTGCTTATATCAGTTCATAGACAAGTGAAAGTGGATGCTCTAAAATACGCAAGATAAGCGTGAGTGCTATGGATGGCGTTCTCGTAGGGAGACGGGAGTGGATCCATAGTGGTGTATTGGTTGGTGAATATGTGGACTCGTGTGCGCCACCTCAAAAGAGTTACTTGCAGTCGTAGTTCAGGATATCCACCGAGTCAAAGCTGGCTTGCTGCAGTTAAACCCCACCATCCCTTTTGTTGATAATGATGCATATGTAGATAGTTCTGATGTAAGTCTTGCTGGGTACATTTGTACTCACGTTTGCCTATTTTATGTTTTTGCAGAGAGACTTCAGTCTCACTAGTATTTCCGCGTGGTCTTCGACGTTTAGCTTGTTACCTCAGCTACGATCTTGTGCCTCGGCAGGATTTGGTAGATAGTCAGGCTTCTCAGCCTTTTTCATTTATAGATGTCTGTACTCAGACATGATAGCTTCCGCTTGTGCTTGATTTGTATGCTCTGAATGTTGGGTCATGAGACCCATGTTTGTAATATCTCGCTCCTCGGAGCCTATTGAATAGATTACTTGAGTCATAGAGTCATGTTGTGATGCCATGTTGTATTTGCACATATCGAGCATATTGTGTGTATGTTATTGAAATGCTTGGTATGTGTGGGATCTGACCATCTAGTTGTTTATCTTTAGTAGCCTCTCTTACGGGGAAATGTCTCCTAGTGTTTCCACCGAGCCATGGTAGCTTGCTACTGCTCCGGAACACTTAGGCTGGCCGGCATGTGTCCTTCTTCGTTCCTGTGTCTGTCCCTTCGGGGAAATGTCACGCGGTGAATACCGGAGTCCTGTTAGCCCGCTACAGCCCGGTTCACCGGAGGCCTGCTAGCCCAGTGCTACAGCCTGGATTCACTCGCTGATGACCGACACGTTTGATGCTGGGTCATGGATGCCTGTCCCTGTAAGTCTGTGCCGCTTTGGGTTTACGACTAGCCATGTCAGCCCGGGCTCCTTATCATATGGATGCTAGCGACACTGTCATATACGTGTGCCAAAAGGCGCAAACGGTCCCGGGCAAAGGTAAGGCGACACCCGTGGGAATACCGTGCGTGAGGCCGCAAAGTGATATGAGGTGTTACATGCTAGATCGATGTGGCATTGAGTCGGGGTCCTGACAGCGTTGGTATCAGAGCTTGACTGCCTGTAGGATTACCAAGCCAAACTGGTCGATGTTGAGTCTAGAAATTCTTTAGTTATATGTAGGGGAATTGATTGTGGGATGGAACGTAAGGCTCTTTTTACTCCTTATACCTCATGGCCTTCTGATCTGAGTCATCATCTTCTCTTCTACGGGGATTAAGAACTAGGCTTTCTCTTCTTTCTATCAGGATCACGTGTTACTAATCCGTAGACTTATAAGATTGTTGGATTTAAGTCTCAGTTCAGTTCCTACTACTTCCGTATGTTAATTGTTGATCTCGAAACCTTGATATTGTGCTTCTGAGTGGTTATGCCACCCTTTTTGTGAATGTCTCAAATCTTTTCTGAGCATTTACAGCCGTTATGCTGTCCGAGTCATCCCAGGTTTCTAAGTAGTCTGATGCATTTGCAAATCCTTTCTTCCCGTTTCAATGTTCCCATGGGCCAGATTAACCACACTAATCAGTGAGTTGAGGTACTCCGTTACCTTGACATATATGTTGGAGATATTATTATGACCCTAGGTGTCTTAGGGGATCATCTAGTAATTTAGCCATGATTTGTGTTCCCAGTGTGATGATTCTGGCCATCATTCTCGAAAGCATCCCGTGATGCTACTTAGTAATAGGTATTCTGTTCCTGGGTTCTTGAACCCGAGATTCACTCTACCTACTTCATGTTGATAGTAATTGCTAGTGCCTTTAGGATATTAGTAACCTTTGTGATAGTCCTTGAAGTCCGTGGTATCTTCTTCTTCCAAATACCATGAACTATTTATGGCAGAAGTTCCTCGTTGAACTGAAATATCACAACAGGATTATTCTTGATGAGTTCTCCATTATATATTGTGGCTCTGCCAGTTCTACCTTTCTGCATGGGTTATCCGGAAGAAATATGTTGAACTTCGTTCGACATGCTAATCCATGCATCCACAACTCAGAAAATCATATGTTCTTTTGAGTTGTCCCATCTTAGTTGTTTCCGACCCTCGCCTATCAATTGATAGTCAAGAGTATGCGTGCATTCATTCGTCGATGCCTATTACCCTTGTGGTCCGCCAAGCCATTCTATTTCAGAATGAATAGGAGAAACAAACTCCAGAATCTCATCCATATCTAGGATTGGGTCAAAGCAATTGTATTCCGCAGATCAAAATGCCAATCCAGCTTCTGGTCTGTTCTACCTTGAAGTATTACCATCTTTATATCAGGATATCATGGGAATTGCACACCATCTTATGAATTCTTGACGCAGTAATACTTCTGATCATCATTGATAATTTCTTGGTTTCCGTGTTATTGTAACCGGAATACCAACAAATGAATTGTGATGTGTGAAATCAATACTGCTAGCAACTCTGTTGCTTGGTAGTTAAAGGATAATAATTTCATTCTTAGTATGTTGGTTTTCGAATCATCCTTCTAAGACTGATCGTGCTACCTAGTCCTTATTTCGGTGCACCCTTCGATTGATGAGTTAGGATCTTGTCGAGTCCTCACTCATTTGATCATATCGTCTTGCCCTCAAAAGCAAGATTGTTCTCGAGCTTAGTAACATATCAGTGGTTCGTGATTTCCCGAAGATCTTCTCGGAAGTATTACCAGGTTGTCACCTGACCGCTGTGTTGAGCTCGTGATCAAGTTGGTTTCTTGTAAACCACCCCTTCTCCAAGAATCGGTGTTAGATATCCCTGAGCTAGTTGGTTAAGCTAGACAACAACTTGGAGAGTTGGAAGATAAAAGCTTGTCTGACTTAGTTCGTTCCAAAGGGATATTTTTGTGTAGGGTATGCTGAAGAAAGATGATATCTTCATCGATTGGTCCTTGTGATCAGTTGCTGGACCTATTGTCTTATCAATCCTTTGATTTGAGCGTGGGCTATCGTCAAATCAAATCAGTACCAACGATGCTCGTAATGTTGTCTTACTCGTGGTTGATCCCTCGAGCATACACCCTTACATCTTTGGTCTGACCAATGCTATCACTTGTTCACTTAACTATGGAATTCCTTTTAAAAGGTAACCCAGATGAATTGTTGTTGAGCCCATTGACAACATCCTTATCTCCTCCATGATTTTGTTGAACATTAAGTTAGTGTTGGAAACTTTTGAAGCATTTTCTTCATGCTAGCTCATGAAGTATTTGTTTGATGAAAGGAGTGACTTCCTCTTATACACGTGCATTTGGTGAAAGTTGCCGCCGTGAATTTGAGAAAGTTAGTTTTGCTTCCTCTGGAATCATCCCAAGTCAGTCATGCATATGTGCGAAGTATTCTATGGTTTGGAGACTTGCAACCTTCATTCCATATGTGTTCCGAGCACACCAAGCCACTGATTGATTTGTTCAAGGAGAAGAAGTTCCTTCTTAAGAGCATGCCTTATGCAAGGACTTCAATGTCCTCGATTATGGTTCCCCACCTGAACTCGGTAGTGTTTTGTTGTAAGACTACCATGTGATAATGTTTTGTCTGGGACAACGTGCTCACATGTTTGTAGCAGAACCAGCTCATGTTTTGGAGCTTGCTATCGTAGTTCATCTCCCGAGAATCCCGCAACGTCATCTCGTCGATTTGTGTTGCAAACTTTCATTTTTCTTCCTAGACTCGATGAGTCTGGAATATCCTGACACCAACCAGATCTGAATCTCAGGCAGATATGATGGTTGGAACATTTCCCCAAGAACTATAATATTGGTCGCGCAATAACCGGTAAAGTGGATGTCGTGCCCAACACACCCAGCCGGAAGACCTGTTATTATAATATCTTGATTGAGGAAGCTGGCCACCTCCTCATAGGGATTTCGTAGGGTTTACTCCCTAGTTGCCCCTATGGATTTCTGTGTTCCGAAGTCCGACCTTTTACTTGATGTTCTAGATATCAAACCATATCTATGGGTGGATTACGCTAGCACATCAAGGAGAACATTAGAAGCGGAGTGCTAAATGTCTCTCGGTCGATCATCCAGATTTTATTTGCTTGGCCTCGCTAAGGTGAAATCTGAGAAAGTGTTATCCTCCTTCGCATCTGCATCGTCCATCGCTATTCATCATGGTAGTATGTTGTGTTGCCAGGATCCTTGACACGGATGTTGGTAAAACCTTGATGAATGTGGAAATGCTCAAGTTCTTGAGAGCACGCTCAAGCGTTAGGTGTTATCATCATCTCTAATTGGGATGCTCTCAGTTCCCTCGGCAATGCTATGACCTTCTCAAATAGTGAATTCACTCTCTATTGTTGGGTTCTTCCCCAGTTACCAGAATCATTCCCAACATTTGCATTTTGTTCCCAGCTTGCACCGCCAATGTGCCATTCTACCATGGGTCTCTTCCATTTCCGGTGATAAGCAAATTCATCCATTACGTTGTCTTCAACAAGGTAATCCACATCATCCAAGTCCGAGTATGCCATTCTACCGACCCCCTCCAAACAATCGCTCGAGAATTGTCCTAGGCTGGTTTAAAGAGTTTCAATGATCTCCGAATCAAAAGTAATTCTTTTTGCCACTTAAGGAAATAATCTACGAATCACCCTCCTCCAGGATGTTTCGTCGTGGTTTCATGGCAACTAAACTCCTCGCTACGTGGACAATATTTTACCACCTTCTTAAATGTGGAATTGTTGTCTACCTAGTGAACCTTCGTCATCCGTTTCTTTCCACCCCTCTTGATGTGTATCTCGTGTCTCAACTCGAGAGATGGTCTTATGTCTCATTCCGTGAGTTGTTCGATCATCGAGGAGATCGACCCTTCTAGAGTCTCCTTCTTCCCTCCATGTCATGTTGGCAGGATTTCTCAGAGCAAGACATCAAGACAAAGATGGTGAATGAATCAACGTTCAACTGAAGTGCACCCTGGATCGTGAAGATTATACTAGTTGCGTTTCCCCTTCATCCTACCGTACGCTTGAATCTCGAGACGAGATTCTTGTTTAGTGGGGGTGAGTTGTCACAGCCCAGTTCAGCCCTTGCTTGACTTTGCTTGTTCATCATGCCATCATGTTTAAATTCCAAAGAAATTTGAAATGGGGATTGTTGAAACCCTAGCACCAAATGAAATTTAACTAGGTTCAATAAAAATATTTTCAATAACCCAGAATGCCCTTTGGAAATGTTCATAATTTCCGTTAAAGGTGAAAACCTCTTCCAAGAATGATGAACATATTTATAGGCTATTCCTGGATTTTTGAATTAAATTATATAGTATTTGCATTTGGGCATTTAAATGCTATTAAATATTTCAAATGCTCAAATAATCATAAACTAAAATGTTTACTGTTGGATATATTCTAAACAGTAGCCATGATTAGTTTCATGATTTTTGAAAGTGTCTGAGTATTTTTAATAAAGCCCTAAATTTACAGAATAATAGAAAACTGAGATATTAGAAAAAAAGGAGATAGAGAGAGAGGATACCTGGCCACTTACCCAGCCCAGCAGTGCGGCCCACCGGCCCAACTGCCAGTCGTCGTCTCCACCGCGCCAGTCGGACGCCGAGCGCGTGCCCGACGCGCGCGCATGGCCGTGCTGCCACGCCACCACCCTGCTCGTCTGCATCGCCTGGCCACCGCGACGCCGCGCGTCATCTCCTCGGCGCCGCCCCGACCCCCCTGGACCCCCTCACTCTCTCCCGAGCTCTCCCCCCCCTCTGTTCCTCTCTCCCTCTCGTGCCGAGCGCA
>NC_041384.1:457719040-457726540 GCF_002162155.2 Triticum dicoccoides | reverse complement strand
TCCGGAACACTTAGGCTGGCCGGCATGTGTCCTTCTTCGTTCCTGTGTCTGTCCCTTCGGGGAAATGTCACGCGGTGAATACCGGAGTCCTGTTAGCCCGCTACAGCCCGGTTCACCGGAGTCCTGCTAGCCCAGTGCTACAGCCTGGATTCACTCGCTGATGACCGACACGTTCGATGCTGGGTCATGGATGCCTGTCCCTGTAAGTCTGTGCCGCTTTGGGTTTACGACTAGCCATGTCAGCCCGGGCTCCTTATCATATGGATGCTAGCGACACTGTCATATACGTGTGCCAAAAGGCGCAAACGGTCCCGGGCAAAGGTAAGGCGACACCCGTGGGAATACCGTGCGTGAGGCCGCAAAGTGATATGAGGTGTTACATGCTAGATCGATGTGGCATTGAGTCGGGGTCCTGACAAATTATGCCGGATGCGGTTCATCATGTAACAGTCATAACATAGGGTGACACAGAACTAGCTCCAATTCATCAATGTAATGCAGGCATGTATTCCGTATATAGTCATACGTGCTTATGGAAAATAACTTGCATGACATCTTTTGTCCTACCCTCCCGTGGCAGCGGGGTCCTATTGGAAACTAAGGGATATTAAGGCCTCCTTTTAATAGAGAACCGGAACAAAGCATTAGCACATAGTGAATACATGAACTCCTCAAACTACGGTCATCACCGGGAGTGGTCCCAATTATTGTCACTTCGGGGTTGCCGGATCATAACACATAGTAGGTGGCTATAGACTTGCAAGATAGGATCAAGAACTCACATATATTCATGAAAACATAATAGGTTCAGATCTGAAATCATGGCACTCGGGCCCTAGTGACAAGCATTAAGCATAGCAAAGTCATAGCAACATCAATCTCAGAAAATAGTGGATACTAGGGATCAAACCCTAACAAAACTAACTTGATTACATGATAAATCTCATCCAACCCATCACCGTCCAGCAAGCCTACGATGGAATTACTCACGCACGGCGGTGAGCATCTTGAAATTGGTGATGGAGGATGGTTGATGATGACGACGGCGATGAATCCCCCTCTCCGGAGCCCTGAACGGACTCCAGATCAGCCCTCTCGAGAGGTTTTAGGGCTTGGTGGCGGCTCCATATCGTAAAACGCGATGATTTCTTCTCCTTGATTTTTTTCTCTCCGAAAGCAAATATATAGAGTTGGAGTTGGCGTCGGAGGGTCTCCAGGGGGCCCACGAGGTAGGGGGCACGCCCTAGGGGGGCGCCCCCCACCCTCGTGGAAAGGGTGTGGGCCCCCTAGTCTTCATCATTGGATTTTTTATTGTTTTTTCTAAGATGTTCCGTGGAGTTTTAGGTCATTCCGAGAATATTTGTTTTCTGCACATAAAACAACATGATGGCAATTCTGCTGAAAACAACGTCAGTCTGGGTTAGTTCCATTCAAATCATACAAGTTAGAGTCCAAAACAAGGGCAAAAGTGTTTGGAAAAGTAGATACGACGGAGACGTATCAGGCCCATTTGATTCCCGGGGGGTTCCGGTAACCTCCCGGTACTCCGGTAAAATCCCGATTTTACCCGGAACACTTCTGATATCCAAACATGGGCTTCCAATATATCAATCTTCATGTCTCGACCATTTCGAGACTCCTCGTCATGTCCGTGATCACATCCGGGACTCCGAACAACCTTCGGTACATCAAAACATATAAACTCACAATATAACTATCATCGTAACGTTAAGCGTGCGGACCCTACGGGTTCGAGAACTATGTAGACATGACCGAGACACATCTCCGGTCAATAAACAATAGCGGAACTTGGATGCTCATATTGGCTCCTACATATTTTACGAAGATCTTTATCGGTCAGACCGCATAAGAACATACGTTGTTCCCTTTGTCATCGGTTTGTTACTTGCCCGAGATTCGATCGTCGGTATCTCAATACCTAGTTCAATCTCGTTACCGGCAAGTCTCTTTACTTGTTCCGTAATACATCATCCCGCAACTAACTCATTAGTTGCAATGCTTGCAAGTCTTAAGTGATGTGCATTACTGAGAGGGCCCAGAGATACCTTTCCGACAATCGGAGTGACAAATCCTAATCTCGAAATATGCCAACCCAACAAGTACCTTCGGAGACACCTGTAGAGCACCTTTATAATCACCCAGTTACGTTGTGATGTTTGGTAGCACACAAAGTGTTCCTCCGGTAAATGGGATTTGCATAATCTCATAGTCATAGGAACATGTGTAAGTCATGAAAAAAGCAATATCAACATACTAAACGATCATGTGCTAAGCTAACGGAATGGGTCATGTCAATCACATCATTCTCCTAATGATGTGATCCCATTAATCAAATGACAATCCATGTCAATGGCTAGGAAACTTAACCATCTTTGATCAACGAGCTAGTCAAGTAGAGGCATACTAGTGACACTCTGTTTGTCTATGTATTCACACATGTATTATGTTTCCGGTTAATACAATTCTAGCATGAATAATAAACATTTATCATGATATAAGGAAATAAATAATAACTTTATTATTGCCTCTACGGCATATTTCCTTCAGTATCCCACTTGCACTAGAGTCAATAATCTAGATTACACAGTAATGATTCTAACACCCATGGAGCCTTGGTGCTGATCATGTTTTGCTCGTGGAAGAGGCTTAGTCAGCGAGTCTGCAGCATTCAGATCCGTATGTATCTTGCAAATTTCTATGTCTCCCACCTGGACTAGACCCCGAATGGAATTGAAGCGTCTCTTGATGTGCTTGGCTCTCTTGTGAAATCTGGATTCCTTCGCCAAGGCAATTGCATCAGTATTGTCACAAAAGATTTTCATTGGACCCGATGCACTATGTATGGCACCTAGATCGGATATGAACTCCTTCATTTGCTGCTTCCGAAGCAGCTATGTACTCCGCTTCACATGTAGATCCCGCCACGACACTTTGTTTAGAACTGCACCAACTGACAGCTCCTCCATTCAATGTAAACACGTATCCGGTTTGCGATTTAGAATCATCCGGATCAGTGTCAAAGCTTGCATCAACGTAACCATTTACAATGAGCTCTTTGTCACCTCCATAAACGAGAAACATATCCTTAGTCCTTTTCAGGTATTTCAGGATGTTCTTGACCGCTGTCTAGTGATCCACTCCTGGATTACTTTGGTACCTCCCTGCTAGACTTATAGCAAGGCACACATTAGGTCTGGTACACAGCATTGCATACATGATAGAGCCTATGGCTGAAGCATAGGGAACATCTTTCATTTTCTCTCTATCTTCTGCAGTGGTCGGGCATTGATCTTACTCAACTTCACACCTTGTAACACAGGCAAGAACCCTTTCTTTGCTTGATCCATTTTGAACTTCTTCAAAACTTTGTCAAGGTATGTGCTTTGTGAAAGTCCAATTAAGCATCTTGATCTATCTCTATAGATCTTAATGCCCAATATGTAAGCAGCTTCACCGAGGTCTTTCATTGAAAAACTCTTATTCAAGTATCCCTTTATGCTATCCAGAAATTCTATATCATTTCCAATCAGCAATATGTCATCCACATATAATATCAGAAATGCTACAGAGCTCCCACTCACTTTCTTGTAAATACAGGCTTCTCCAAAGGTCTGTATAAAACCAAATGCTTTGATCACACTATCAAAGTGTTTATTCCAACTCCGAGAGGCTTGCACCAGTCCATAAATGGATCGCTAGAGCTTGCACACTTTGTTAGCTCCCTTTGGATTGACAAAACCTTCCGGTTGCATCATATACAACTCTTCTTCCAGAATTCCATTCAAGAATGCAGTTTTGACATCCATCTGCCATATTTCATAATCATAAAACGCGGCAATTGCTAACATGATCCAGATAGACTTAAGCATCGCTACGGGTGAGAAGGTCTCATCATAGTCAATCCCTTGAACTTGTCGAAAACCTTTCGCAACAAGTCGAGCTTTGTAGACAGTAACATTACCGTCAGCGTCAGTCTTCTTCTTGAAGATCCATTTATTCTCAATTGCTTGCCGATCAACGGGCAAGTCAACCAAAGTCCACACTTTGTTCTCATACATGGATCCCATCTCAGATTTCATGGCTTCAAGCCATTTTGCGGAATCTGGGCTCACCATCGTTTCTTCATAGTTAGTAGGTTCATCATGATCTAGTAGCATGACTTCCAGAATAGGATTACTGTACCACTTTGGTGTGGATCTTACTCTGGTTGATCTACGAAGATCAGTAGCAACTTGATCTGACGTTTCATGATCATCATCATTAACTTCCTCACTAGTTGGTGTAGGTGTCACAGAAACTGATTTCTGTGATGTACTACTTTCCAATAAGGGAGCAGTTACAGTTACCTCATCAAGTTCTACTTTCCTCCCACTCACTTCTTTCGAGAGAAACTCCTTCTCTAGAAGGGATCCATTCTTGGCAACGAATGTCTTGCCTTCGAATCTGTGATAGAAGGTGTACCCAACAGTCTCCTTTGAGTATCCTATGAAGACACATTTCTCCGATTTGGGTTCGAGCTTATCAGGTTGAAGCTTTTTCACATAAGCATCGCAGCCCCAAACTTTAAGAAATGACAACTTTGGTTTCTTGCCAAACCATAGTAAATAAGGCGTTGTCTCAACAGATTTTGATGGTGCCCTATTTAACATGAATGCGGCCGTCTCTAAAGCATAACCCCAAAATGATAGCGGTAAATCTGTAAGAGACATCATAGATCGCACCATATCAAGTAAAGTGTGATTACGACGTTCGGACACACCATTACGTTGTGGTGTTCCGGGTGGCGTGAGTTGCGAAACTATTCCGCATTGTTTCAAATGTAGACCAAACTCGTAACTCAAATATTCCCCTCCATGATCAGATCGTAGAAACTTTATTTTCTTGTTACGATGATTTTCAACTTCACTCTGAAATTCTTTGAACTTTTCAAATGTTTCAGACTTATGCTTCATTAAGTAGATATACCCATATCTGCTTAAATCATCTGTGAAGGTGAGAAAATAACGATATCCGCCACGAGCCTCAACATTCATCGGACCACATACATCTGTACGTATGATTTCCAACAAATGTGTTGCTCTCTCCATAGTACCGGAGAACGGCGTTTTAGTCATCTTGCCCATGAGGCACGGTTCGCAAGTACCAAGTGATTCATAATCAAGTGGTTCCAAAAGTTCATCAGTATGGAGTTTCTTCATGCGCTTTATACTGATATGACCTAAACGGCAGTGCCACAAATAAGTTGCACTATCATTATCAACTCTACAACTTTTGGCTTCAACATTATGAATATGTGTATCACTACTATCGAGATTCATCAAAAACAGACCACTCTTCAAGGGTGCATGACCATAAAAGATTTTACTCATATAAATAGAACAACCATTATTCTCTGATTTAAATGAATAACCGTCTCGCATCAAACAAGATCCAGATATAATGTTCATGCTCAACGCTGGCACCAAATAACAATTATTTAGGTCTAATACTAATCCCGAAGGTAGATGTAGAGGTAGCGTGCCGACCGCGATCACATTGACTTTGGAACCGTTTCCCACGCGCATCGTCACCTCGTCCTTTGCCAGTGTTTGCTTAATCCGTAGTCCCTGTTTCGAGTTGCAAATATTAGCAACGGAACCAGTATCAAATACCCAGGTGCTACTGCGAGCTCTAGTAAGGTACACATCAATAACATGTATATCACATAATTCTTCTGTGCAGCAATGAGGATAATCCTCAAGTTACGGACCCAGTCCGTGTAATTGCTACCATCATCTTTCAACTTTGCTTTCTCAAGGAACACATTAAAATTCAATGGAACAACAGCACGGGCCATCTATCTACAATCAAACATAGACAAGCAAGATACTATCAGGTACTAAGTTCATGATAAATTTAAGTTTAATTAATCATATTACTTAAGAACTCCCACTTAGAAAGACATCCCTCTAATCCTCTAAGTGATCACGTGATCCAAATCAACTAAACCATAACCGATCATCACGTGAAATGGAGTAGCTTTCAATGGTGAACATCACTGTGTTGATCATATCTACTATATGATTCACGCTCGACCTTTCGGTCTCAGTGTTCCGAGGCCATATCTGCATATGCTAGGCTCGTCAAGTTCAACCTGAGTATTCTGCGTGTGCAAAACTGGCTTGCACCCGTTGTAGATGGACGTAGAGCTTATCACACCCGATCATCACGTGGTGTCTGGGCACGACAAACTTTGGCAACGGTGCATACTCAGGGAGAACACTTTTATCTTCAAATTTAGTGAGAGATCATCTTATAATGCTACCGTCAATCAAAGCAAGATAAGATGCATAAAAGATAAACATCACATGCAATCAATATAAGTGATATGATATGGCCATCATCATCTTGTGCTTGTGATCTCCATCTCCGAAGCATCGTCATGATCACCATCGTCACCGGCGCGACACCTTGATCTCCATCGTAGTATCGTTGTCATCTCGCCAATCTTATGCTTCCACGACTATCGCTACCGTTTAGTGATAAAGTAAATCATTACAGGTCGATTGCATTGCATACAATAAAGCGACAACCATATGGATCCTGCCAGTTGCCAATAACTCGGTTACAAAACATGATCATCTCATACAATAAAATTTAGCATCATGTCTTGACCATATCACATCACAACATGCCCTGCAAAAACAAGTTAGACGTCCTCGACTTTGTTGTTGCAAGTTTTACGTGGCTGCTAAGGGCTTAGCAAGAACCGTTCTTACATACGCATCAAAACAACAATGATAGTTTGTCAAGTTGGTGCTGTTTTAACCTTCACAAGGACCGGGCATAGCCACACTCGGTTCAACTAAAGTTGGAGAAAGTGACACCCGCCAGCCACCTATGTGCAAAGCACGTCGGTAGAACCAGTTTCACGTAAGCGTACGCATAATGTCGATCTGGGCCGCTTCATCCAACAATACCGCTGAACCAAAGTATGACATGCTGGTAAGCAGTATGACTTATATCGCCCACGACCCACTTGTGTTCTACTCATGCCTATAACATCAACGCATAAAACCTGGCTCGGATGCCACTGTTGGGGAACATAGTAATTTCAAAAAAATTCCTACGCACATGCAAGACCATGGTGATGCATAGCAATGAGAGGGTGAGTGTTGTCCACGTACCCTCGTAGACCAAAAGCGGAAGCGTTAGCACAATGCGGTTGATGTAGTCGTACGTCTTCACGATCCGACCGATCAAGTACCGAACGTACGACACCTCCGAGTTCAGCACACATTCAGCCCGATGACGTCCCTTGAACTCCGATCCAGCCGAGTGTTGAGGGAGAGTTTCGTCAGCACGATGGCGTGGTGACGATGTTGATGTTCTACCGACATAGGGCTTCGCCTAAGCACCGCTACAGTATTATCGAGGTGGACTATGATGGAGGGGGGCACCGCACACGGCTAAGAGATCAATGATCAATTGTTGTGTCTC
>NC_041384.1:457675740-457718718 GCF_002162155.2 Triticum dicoccoides | reverse complement strand
GACTAGGGGGGGAGGGGCGCGCGGCCAGCCCTTGCCTCATCTCCTCTCTTCCACCTAGGCCCACTAAGGCCCATTTGATTCCCGGGGGGTTCCAGTAACCTCCCGGTACTCCGGTAAAATCCCGATTTTACCCGGAACACTTCCGATATCCAAACATAGGCTTCCAATATATCAATCTTCATGTCTCGACCATTTCGAGACTCCTCGTCATGTCCGTGATCACATCTGGGACTCCGAACAACCTTCGGTACATCAAAACATATAAACTCATAATATAACTGTCATCGTAACATTAATTGTGCGGACCCTACGGGTTCGAGAACTATGTAGACATGACCGGGACACGTCTCCGGTCAATAACCAATAGCGGAACCTAGATGCTCATATTGGCTCCTACATATTCTACGAAGATCTTTATCGGTCAGACCGCATAACAACATACGTTGTTCCCTTTGTCATCGGTATGTTACTTGCCTGAGATTCGATTGTCGGTATCTCAATACCTAGTTCAATCTCGTTACCGGCAAGTCTCTTTACTCGTTCCGTAATACATCATCCCGCAACTAACTCATTAGTTGCAATGCTTGCAAGGCTTAAGTGATGTGCATGACCGAGAGGGCCCAGAGATACCTTTCCTACAATCGGAGTGACAAATCCTAATCTCGAAATATGCCAACCCAACAAGTACCTTCGGAGACACCTGTAGAGCACCTTTATAATCACCCAGTTACGTTGTGACATTTGGTAGCACACAAAGTGTTTGAGGGAGTCCTGGATTAGGGGGTCTCCGGACAGCCGGATTATATCCTTTAGCCGGACTGTTGGACTATGAAGATACAAGATTTAAGACTTCGTCTCGTGTCCGGATGGGACTCTACTTGGCGTGGAAGGCAAGCTAGGCAATACGGATATGTATATCTCCTCCTTTGTAACCGACCTTGTGTAACCCTAGCCCTCTCCGGTGTCTATATAAGCCGGAGGGTTTTAGTCCGTAGGACACATACAATCATACCATAGGCTAGCTTCTAGGGTTTAGCCTCTCCAATCTCGTGGTAGATCTACTCTTGTACTACCCATATCATCAATATTAATCAAGAAGGACGTAGGGTTTTACCTCCATCAAGAGGGCCCAAACCTGGGTAAAACATCGTGTCCCATGCCTTCTGTTACCATCCGGCCTAGACGCATAGTTCGGGACCCCCTACTCGAGATCCGCCGGTTTTGACACCGACATTGGTGCTTTCATTGAGAGTTCCTCTGTATCATCGCCATTAGGCTTGATGGCTCCTACTATCATCGATAGCAATGCAGTCCAGGGTGAGACTTTTCACCCCGGACAGATCTTCGTGTTCGGCGGCTTTGCACTGCGGGCCAATTCGCTTGGCCATGTGGAGCAGATTGAAAGTTATGCCCCTGTCCACCAGGTCAGGTTTGGAAGCTTAAACTACACGGCCGATATCCGTGGAGACTTAATCTTTGACGGTTCGAGCCTCTGCCTTGTGCGTCACGCGGTCACGATGAGTACGATTTAGCTCTACCATCGGATAGTGTCCAGGAGATCGCACAGGCAGCCGCTCCGACCCTCAATTCGGAGCCAGTTGCGCCGTCCATGGACGGGTGGATGGACCCTGCCACAGAGGCCTTACCCTTAGCGGCGATCGAGCCAAACATCGACCTTACCCTGCACGAGAGCCGTGCTGTTAAACTGCCGGATCCTTCTCCGACCACGGACTCCGAAACGCCTGCGCCCGTTCCTATCGAATCCGATTGGGCGCCGATCATGGAGTTTACCTCCGCGGATATTTTTCAGCACTCGCCCTTTGGCGAGATACTGAATTCATTAAGGGATGCGGACGACGAAGAAATTGGCGGCCCACCCACCACCCACTTAGTAGCCACTGTCGATGACTTAACTGACATGCTCGACTTTGACTCCGAAGACATCGATGGTATGGACGACGATGCGGGAGACGAAGAAGATCCACTGCCCACAGGGCACTGGACAGCCACCTCATCATACGATATATACATGGTGGATACACCCAAAGAAGGCAATGGCGACGAGATAGCGGAGGATGACCCCTCCAAGAAGCAACCCAAGCGCCGACGTCAGCGGCGCCGCTCTAAGTCCCGCCATAGCAAAAGTGGTGATACCGACACAGGAGATAATAACACTCGGGATAGTGCCAAAGACAACAACAATCCCCTCCAGCAAGATTTAGAGCAGGAGGATGGAGGAGCCAACCCTCCTGAGAGAGCGGCAGATGGAGAGGAGGAGGATGATAATTACATACCCCCCTCCGAAGACGAGGCAAGCCTCAGCGACGACGAATTCGTTGTGCCATAGGATCCCGTCGAACAAGAGCGCTTCAAACGCCGGCTTATAGCCACGACAAATAGCCTTAAGAAAAAGCAGCAGCAGCTTCAAGCTGATCAGGATCTGCTAACTGACAGATGGACTGAAGTCCTCACGGCCGAGGAATATAAACTCGAGCACCCCTCCAAGAGTTACCCAAAGTGCAGGTTGCTACCTCGACTGGAGGAAGACGCATATGATACGGCTGATCGGCCACCTCGTGGCCGCGATAGAGAGGCATTCCAGCCAAAAACTTAGCCTCCACCCCGATGCCATTCAAATAAAAAGGCATGGGGAGATACGCCCGACCTGCGAGACATATTGGAGGACAAATCAAAGCATGCAAGATCGATCTACGGATCACGAGGGCGCGCCACTCTGCGAGACGATAAACATCACGCCGGATACATCAAAAGCAAATCCGGCCGGGCCGAACACAGCGGGCAAGACCCATTCGAGCTGCGTCGCGATATAGCCCAATACAGAGGCGCCGCACACCCTTTATGCTTCACAGACGAAGTAATGGATCATCAAATCCCAGAAGGTTTCAAACCTATAAATATTGAATCATATGACAGCACTACAGATCCTGCGGTATGGATCGAGGATTTCCTCCTTCACATCCACATGGCCCGTGGTGATGACTTACACGCCATCAAATACCTCCCACTAAAGCTCAAGGGACCAGCGCGGCATTGGCTTAACAGCTTGCCAGCCGAGTCCATCAGCTGTTGGGAAGATCTGGAAGCTGCATTCCTCGACAACTTTCAGGGCACTTATGTGCAGCCACCAGATGCCGATGACTTGAGCCACATAATTCAGCAGCCAGAAGAATCGGCCAGGCAATTCTGGACTCGGTTCCTAACAAAGAAAAATCAAATTGTCGACTGTCCGGATGTAGAGGCCCTAGCGGCTTTCAAACACAACATCCGTGACGAATGGCGAGCCCGGCACCTTGGTCAGGAAAAGCCGAAATCTATGGCAGCCCTCTGACACTCATGACCCGCTTTTGTGCGGGAGAAGATAGCTGGCTAGCTCGTAGTAATAACATATCAAAGAACCATGGTACTTCGGATACCAAGGACGGCAATAGCAGGTCACGTCGCAACAAACATAAGTGCCACATCAACAACGATAATAACGAGGATACGGCAGTCAATGCCGGATTCAAAGGCTCTAAACCCAGTCAGCGGAAAAAGCCATTCAAACAAAGTACGCGGGACCGTCTAGCTTGGACCGTATACTCGATCGCTCGTGTCAAATACACGGCACCCCAGAAAAGCCAGCCAATCACACCAACAGGGATTGTTGGGTGTTCAAGCAGGCTGGCAAGTTAATTGCCGAAAACAAGGACAAGGGGCCACATAGCGATGACGAGGAGGAGCCCCAGCAGCCACACATCGGAGGACAGAAGAGGTTTCCCCCACAAGTGCGGACGGTGAACATGATATACGCAACCCACATTCCCAAGAGGGAGCGGAAGCGTGCGCTCAGGGACGTATATGTGTTGGAGCCAGTCGCCCCAAAATTCAACCCGTGGTCCTCCTATCCGATCACTTTCGATCACAGGGACCATCCCACTAGTATCCATCATGGCATATTCGTCGCACTGGTTCTGGACCCAATCATTGATGGATTTCACCTCACTCGAGTCCTTATGGATGGCGGTAGCAGCCTGAACCTGCTTTATCAGGACACAGTGTGCAAAATGGGTATAGACCCCTCAAGGATCAAACCCACAAAAACAACCTTTAAGGGCGTCATTCCAGGTGTAGAGGCCCATTGTACAGGCTCAATCACACTAGAAGTGGTCTTCGGATCCCCGGATAACTTCTGAAGCGAAGAGTTAATCTTCGATATAGTCCCGTTCCGCAGTGGTTATCATGCACTGCTCGGGCGAACCGCATTTGCGAGATTCAATGCGGTACCGCATTATGCATACCTCAAGCTCAAGATGCCAGGACCTCGTGGGGTTATTACAGTCAATGGAAACACAGAGCGCTCTCTCCGAACAGAGGAGCACACCGCGGCCCTCGTAGCAGAAGCGCAAAACTGCCTCTCAAGGCAATCCACCAGTTCAACATTTCAAGACCCGGACACCTTCAAGCACACTCGGAGCAATCGGCAAATAGACCGCCCAGCGCGATCTGAGCTCGCGTAGCAATGCGGCCCCATCCCAGTCCCAGCCAAACGGCGAAGCTCGTGCCACGCGTACATAATTACGCATTAAAAATACCATGGGCACAGGTGGGGAGGGGGGGGCACACTGCAGCACGCCCCAAGACGCGGCTTAAACCACACTAGGGGCTTCCCGTTTGGTTATTTTTCTCTTTTTTCAGGACCTTAATATCTGGAAACCCTGTCCGACAGCACTATTGCCGAACACATGATGTAGCAACCAAGGAGGCAGAAAGCTACGTCACACCATGGAATTCCCAGGTGGATTACAATACCGAGCAAAATATTTGATTTAATACTATTCCTCAGCTTGCCCTTGGAAGGGACATAGTCCCACTCTTTGCTCATCGCACTAGCTGTATCATTCTGCTTTAACGCATCTCTTTGAATAAACAATGCATAACATCATGTATTATTGCATTCTTGTTATATATATGTGTGTGTTCATTAACGACGCCTTGCAACCGTACACTTTGGTACGACCAATACACCAGGGGCTTACGTACCCCACAATATGGTGTGAAAAGTCCGAACACTTTCACAAGTGCGGCACCCCGAACTTATAGCATTATATGCATCAGCTCCGAATCATGTCTTTGGTCAAATGTTGGGTTTGCCCGGCTCCTATGTTTGGGTACCTTACGTTCTGCTCTATCGGCTAAGGTAGCACTAGGAGAACTACTGCGATTGTGCCCCGGTTCTGCCGGGCTGAGCACCTTAGTAGAGAAAGCTAAAACTGACTGTCATGATAAGGCGAGAGACTGGTCGCTGTTCGGCGAGGTTTTCGAGTCCCTAAAGACTTATGCCGCTTAGGGCGAGGGACCGACCCTGTCCGGCTTAAAGGCGTGTATCGCGCCCCGAATTCGGCCTTCCGAATACCAGGGGCTTCGCCGAAATTTGAAGTTATAGAATTCTATGGCTAAGTGAGAGTGATAAAGCATTATTAGTCCGGTTGCCTTGTTCGTTGTGCTGAGCACCTCCCTCGAAGGACCCAAACATGGGAACAAGAGTGCTCAGGTTTATCCCGAACACCCCAGCACTCGTGGCATGGGGGCAGAAGCTGAGGACTAGCCATCTCTCAGATTGGATAAACAGCCAAACAGAAGGTAATATTTTAAATTCACACAAGCGTTGCATAGCGCATATGAAACAAATTTTCATCATACAAGATCACACGAGCAAGTTTACTCAAATATTACATCCTTTGAACATTCGTCCGCTACAAGACGGGCACCCTTCAGGACACCCTCATAATAAATTTCGGGGGTGCGATGCTCCTTGCCCTGCGGCGGCCCTTCCTTGATCAGCTCCACAACGTCTAGCTTGGCCCACTGCACCTTCACACGGGCGAAAGCCCGACGTGCACCTTCGATGCAGACGGACCGCTTAACGACCTCCAGCCGTGGGCAGGCATCCACAAGCTGCCTCACCAGGCCGAAGTAGCTGTTCGGAAGGGCGTCGCCAGACCACAGCCGGACTATAAGGCCCTTCATGGCCTGTTCGGCCGCCTTGTGCAGCTCGACCAGCTGCTTTAGCTGGTCGCTCAGAGGCATTGGGTGTTCGGTCCCAGTATACTGAGACCAGAACAGCTTCTCCATTGAGCTTCCCTCCTCGGCCTGGTAAAACTGCGCGGCATCCGACACACTGCGGGCAAATCTGCGAATGCTCCTGGAGAGCTCCGAATTTGGGTAATAGGTAATTTACTTTTACATGCTTGCTCTGCATATAGAATGTCTTACCCGCCGCTATCTTCTTCATTGCGTCGATCTCCTGGAGGGCCTTTTGGGCCTCGGCCTTGGCACTCTTCGCGCTCTCGAGGGCCGCGACAAGCTCAGACTCTCGCCTCTTCGAGTCAAGCTCCAACGCCTCGTACTTCGTCATGAGAGCCTGGAGCTCTTGCTGCACCTCGCCCACACGAGCATCTTGCTTTTCCCGCTCAGTGTGCTCCTTGGCTGCTTTATCTTCGGCCTTGGTTAACGCTTGCTTCAGGGTCGCCACCTCGGTCGTGGCCCCTGGCAAATATACGATGATCCTGTCATTTTGCAATCGCGTCTTCTTTTATACATATCTATAGACAGGGTATTACTTACCCTTGTTCTCCTCGAGCTGCCTCTTGGCAAGGCCGAGCTCTTTCTTGGAGCCCTCGAGGTCCTGCTTCAGTACGGCAACCTCCGCAGCCAGTGCGGCGGACGCCAGCAGCGAGGTCTGCATACGCATATTGACATACTTATATTAGAATCCTGCGATATTATTTGATCCTCTGTTCGGCTTTTCTTTGGGAACACCGAACAAAGCATCAGGGGCTACTGTCTATGCGGTAATATTTTTCCTATATTTTAAATACACTTACCTCAAAGCCATTTTGAAGGCTGGCACAGGCTTCAGTCAATCCGCTCTTGGCGGAATGAACCTTCTGGACCACCGCACTCATAATAGTACGGTGCTCCTCGTCGATGGAAGCGCTGCGAAGCGCTTCCAACAGATTGTCCGGCGCCTCTGGATGGACAGAGGTCACCGGCACAGGCGTCTTGCCCCTCTTGGAAGGAGGCCGCCTGCCCGAGCCCAGAACAACTGGAGGTTCCGGCGCGGTGTTCGGCTGAGGGCCGAACTCGAAGCTCTCAGGAGCCCCGCCCTCTTGGCTCCCGGAGTCCGGAAGGTCGCCTTGAGGCGCCTCCAGGACTGTCTCCCCTCGACCCGATGCCTCTTGAGATAGCGCCTCGGCGTCGTCAGCAGGATGAGGGGAGGTGGCGGTCGGGACTGGATCGCTATCCATGTCTGACGAGCCCAGGGAGCCGTCCGATGATACATCGATACTGGCTCGTGGCGGCCTGCATAATTATGTTCGGCATTAGGGAAAGCAGTGCGACAAAGGAATGCTATGAGTACTCTGGTATCCGAATACTTACGATCTCCCCAGGGGCTTGGCCCTGGGCAACCACTCGTCTTCACCTTCGTCGGCGGCGGTGGAACTGTCCGGAAGGAGAGTCCTTCCCTTCTTGGACCCTTTGGCCCTCCAGTTGGGGCGGCCTTCCTTTTCTTATCTCCCCCAGCTGGAGGGGGAGCATCTTCTTCTTCTTCCTCGTCTTCGGGGGAGGAGTGCGCCGCAGAGTCATCAGACGGTGAGTCTGACGATGCCTGGCGTCGGGAACTCTTTCGGGTTCCCTTGGCCTTCTTGGTCTTCTCCGGCACCGTATAAGGAGCCGGAGTCAGCATCTTCGCCAGAAGAGCGTCCGCTGGGCCTTCGGGCAAAGGAGCCGGACAGTCGATCTGTCCGGCCGTCTCCTGCCAGTCCTATCAAAGGTACGGGAGTTTAGATCCCACATAGAGTCAATCTATAAAAGATAAGTATCCTATGAAAGGTAAAGCAGCTTACCGCACTGGCTTGGCACTTCGCACTAAATCCGCGATCCTCAGTAATGGGAGGAGGGACCTCGGCGCTTTTGAACAGCACCCTCCAGGCATCTTCGTGAGTTGTGTCGAAGTTCAGAGTTCGGTGCTGCGCCGGGTCGAACTCCCACAAGTTGAAGTCCCGTTGTTGGCATGGGAGGATCTGGCGGTGGAGGATGACCTGGACTACGTTGACAAGTTTGAGCTTCTTGTTCACCATGTTTTGAATACATGTTTGGAGTCCGGTCAGCTCTCCCGAACTACCCCAGGATAGGCCCTTCTCTTTCCAGGAGGTGAGCCGCATGGGGATGCCAGATCGGAACTCGGGGGCCGCTGCCCATGCAGGGTCACGCGGCTCGGTGATGTAGAACCACCCCGATTGCCACCCCTTTATGGTTTCCACAAAGGAGCCCTTGAGCCATGTAACATTGGGCATCTTGCCCACCATGGCGCCTCCGCACTCCGCCTGGCGGCCACCCACAACCTTCGGCTTGACATTGAAGGTCTTCAGCCATAAACCGAAGTGGGGCTTGATGCGGAGGAAGGCCTCGAACACGACGATAAACGCCGAGATGTTGAGGATGAAGTTTGGGGCCAGATCATGGAAATCTAGGCCGTAGTAGAACATGAGCCCCCGGACGAATGGGTGGAGAGGGAATCCCAGTCCACGGAGGAAATGGGTAAGGAAGACTACCCTCTCATGGGGCCCGGGGGTGGGGATGAGCTGCCCCTCATCTGGGAGCCGGTGCGCGATGTTGTCGGGCAGGTATCTGGCTCTCCTCAGCTTCTTGATGTCTCCCTCCGTGACGGAGGAGACCATCCACCTGCCTCCCGCTCCGGACATGATTGGAGAAGGTTGAGGTGGGAAGTGCGGACTTGGGCGCTAGAGCTCGAGTGTGCGAAAACGGATGAGCAAAGGAGGAAGAAGGCGTGGATGAAAAGGTGAATCCTTATCCATTTATATGGGCGGATGAAACTAAGCGTCCCCACTAGCCTGGTAAAACTCGCTTATCCACCAAGCGCCGTAATCGATGGCGCGGTTGGGTTACCCACACCCGTATTGATGAGAATCCCGTAATTAGGGGAACACGATCTCTGCTTTGACAAGACGTGTCAAGAAACCGCCTCACGTTATGTGTGGAGCTGGTTGAGGAAAAACGGTTCGAATAAGCACTGGTCCATGGCATGGTGTCATGTTGCCGAAACGTGTCAGCGGATTAAGATTTGTGGAAATGTTATTCTCTCTACAATGGTATGTGGAACTTATTTTGCAGGGTCGAACACTATCCTTATGTTCAAAATTCTTCTGTGATGTATTCGGAGAAGGAACCCGCCTTGCAATGCTGAAGATAATACTGCGCGCCGGACTCATCGTCATTGAAGCCTGGTTCAGGGGCTACTGAGGGAGTCCTGGATTAGGGGGTCTCCGGACAGCTGGATTATATCCTTTAGCCGGACTGTTGGACTATGAAGATACAAGATTGAAGACTTTGTCTCGTGTCCGGATGGGACTCTACTTGGCGTGGAAGGCAAGCTAGGCAATACAGATATGTATATCTCCTCCTTTGTAACTGACCTTGTGTAACCCTAGCCCTCTCCGGTGTCTATATAAGCCGAAGGGTTTTAGTCCGTAGGACACATACAATCATGCCATAGGCTAGCTTCTAGGGTTTAGCCTCTCCGATCTCGTGGTAGATCTACTCTTGTACTACCCATATCATCAATATTAATCAAGCAGGACGTAGGGTTTTACCTCCATCAAGAGGGCCCGAACCTGGGTAAAACATCATGTCCCCTGCCTCCTGTTACCATTCGGCCTAGACGCACAGTTCGGGACCCCCTACCCGAGATCCGCCGGTTTTGACACCGACAGTGTTCCTCCGGTAAACGGGAGTTGCATAATCTCATAGTCATAGGAACATGTATAAGTCATGAAGAAAGCAATAGCAACATACTAAACGATCGTGTGCTAAGCTGACGGAATGGGTCATGTCAATCACATCATTCTCCTAATGATGTGATCCCATTAATCAAATGACAACCCATGTCAATGGCTAGGAAACTTAACCATCTTTGATCAACGAGCTAGTCAAGTAGAGGCATACTAGTGACACTCTGTTTGTCTATGTATTCACACATGTATTATGTTTCCGGTTAATACAATTCTAGCATGAATAAGAAACATTTATCATGATATAAGGAAATAAATAATAACTTTATTATTGCCTCTAGGGCATATTTCCTTCATATAGCACTATAGGTGGAATATAATATGATGGTGGAGGTTGTGTGGAGAAGACAAAAAAGGGAGAAAGTCTCACATTAACGCGGCTAATCAACGGGCTATGGAGATGCCCATCAATTGATGTCAATGCGAGGAGTAGGGATTTCCATGCAACAGATGCACTAAGAGCTATAAGTGTATGAAAGCTCAAACTGGAAACTAAGTGGGTGTGCATCCAACTTGCTTGCTCATGAAGACCTCGGGCATTTGAGGAAGCCCATCATCAGAATATATAAGCCAAGTTCTATAATGAAAATTCCCACTAGTATATGAAAGTGATAAATCAAGAGACTCTCTATATGAAGAACATGGTGCTACTCTGAAGCACAAGTGTGGTAAAAGGATAGTAACATTGTCCCTTCTCTCTTTTCTTTCATTTTTCATTTTTTTCATTTTTTCATTTTTTCCTTTTTTCTTTTTTTGTAGGCTTCTTTGGCCTCTATTTCTTTTTTGGGCTTCTTTGGCCACTTTTATTTTGATAAGGGACAATGTTGTAATAATGATCATCACACTTTTTATTTACTTACAACTCGATACTAGAACAAAGATATGACTCTATATGAATGCCTCCAGCAGTGTACCAGGATGTGCAATGATCTAGCATAGCAATGACATCAAAAAATGGACAAGCCATGAAAACATCATGCTAGCTATCTTACGATCATGCAAAGCAATATGACAATGAATGCTCAAGTCATGTATATGAAGATGATGGAAGTTGCATGGCAATATATCTCGGAATGGCTATGGAAATGCCATGATAGGTAGGTATGGTGGCTGTTTTGAGGAAGATATATAAGGATGCTTATGTGTGATAGAGCATATCATATCATGGGGTTTGGATGCACCAGCGAAGTTTGCACCGACTCTCAAGGTGAGAAAGGGAAATGCATGGTACCGAAGAGGCTAGCAATGATGGAAGGGTGAGAGTGCGTATAATCCATGGACTCAACATTAGTCATAAAGAACTCACATACTTATTGCAAAAGTCTATTAGTCATCGAAACAAAGTACTACGCGCATGCTCCTAGGGGGATAGATTGGTAGGAAAAGACCATCGCTCGTCCCCGACCGCCACTCATAAGGAAGACAATCAATAAATACCTCATGCTCCAACTTCGTTACATAACGGTTCACCATACGTGCATGCTACGGGAATCACAAACTTCAACACAAGTATTTCTACAATCCACAACTACCCACTAGCATGACTCAATATCACCATCTTTATATCGCAAAACTATTGCAAGGAATCAAACATATCATATTCTGTGATCTACAATTTTTATGTAGGATTTTATGACTAACCATGTGAATGACCAGTTCCTGTCATCTCTCTAAATAGATATAAGTGAAGCAAGAGAGTTTAATATTTCTACAAAAGATATGCGCACGCTCTAACAAATATAAGTGAAGCAAAAGAGCATTCTACAAATGGCGGTTTTCTATGTGAAGAGAAATAGACAATCCAAACTTCAAAAGATATAAGTGAAGCACATGAATCATTCTATAAAGCCATACTCAAAAGACATAAGTGAAGTGCAAAGAGCATTCTATAAATCAACCATGGACTATCTCATAGCAACATGGTGCATAAAAGAAAAGTGAAAAGTAAATGCAAAAGACGCTCCAAGATTTGCACATATCGCATGAACGAAACAAATCCAAAAACGTACCGATACTTGTTGAAGAAAGATGGGATGCCTTCCGGGGCATCCCCAAGCTTAGATGCTTGAGTCTCCTTGAATATTTACTTGGGGTGCCTTGGGAATCCCCAAGCTTGAGCTCTTGTCTCTCCTCTTTCTCCTCACATCGAGACATCCTCGATCTTCCAACACTTCATCCACACAAAACTCAACAGAAAGCTCGGTAAGATCCGTTAGTATAATAAAGCAAATCACTACTCTAAGTAATGTTGCAAACCAATTCATATTTTGTTTTTGCATTGTAGATACTGTAATATAACTTTTCCATGGCTTAATCCACTGATAGAAATTGATAGTTTCATCAAAACAAGCAAACTATGCATCAAAAACAGAATCTGTCTTAAACATGACAGTCTGTAGTAATCTGAACATTCACCATACTTTCGGTACTCCAAAAAATTCTGAAAAATATGAAAAATAAACAATTTTTATAGAAAGACAGTGCAAAAGTTTCAGAACCATTTGACGTTCCAGTAAAAAATGTAAAATCACGCACTACACATAAAGTTTCTGTTCTGCATCGCACAAACCAACAAGTAATGTAAACATCCTAAAGGCAAATATTGGCACATTATTTTTATTATACAATGGAATTGTACAAGGGATATTTTTGTTGAAAAGTTTCTGTAATCAAGATTCAAAAAGTTTCCGTGAGCATGAACAAAGTTCAAGGAGCTCCCCCACTTCAACAATGCTTGTCTCTCTCACTTTCACTTTCCTTTTTGAAAAGTTTTGGGTTCCCCTCTTTATTTTTTTGTTTTAAAACTATATAAAAGCACTCAACAGAAATAAATGACTCTCTAAAACTTCCGGGTTATCTCCCTGGCAGTTCTTTCTTTGAAGCCATTAAGCTAGGCATATAGTGCTCAAGTAATGAATCCACCCGGATCCCAAGGTATATCAAACCCAATTTAAATTAGCAATGATTTGGCATTTATTAGTGAGCACAAAGCAACATATATCATGTAATAATGAATTCTGACTCTCTTCCTATGCATCGGCATGTCATAAAAGAACAATTCATGCACACATAGTAAAGGCCAATGCACAGTATAAACAATTTCTTGCAATTTTATCATACTGGAAACATGGAGAGGCGGAGATGTAGTTCCTCTCTCATAATAATTGCAAGTAGGAGAAGCAATCACATGCATATTATATCGACCAAAATTATCATGTGTATTAGTAAAACGCAACCCATCAATATAATCCTTAATAAGGGCAAACTTCTCCGATGTAATGTAGTCGGGAGAATTCAAATAGATAATAGGACTATCATGTGTGGGTGCAATATCAACAATTTCATGTTTAACATAAGGAACTATAGCAAGTTCATCTCCATAAGCATAATTCATATTGGCATGTTGGCCACAAGCATAGCAAGCATCATCAAAAAGGGATATTTCAAAAGAATCAACGGGATCATAACAATCATCATAGCAATCATCCTTCGGTAAGCACGAAGGGAAATTAAACAATGTATGAGTTCAAGAGTTACTCTCATTAGAAGGTGGGCACGGGTAGCTAATCCGCTCTTCCTCCTTTTGTTCTTCGCTCTCCTCATCATCTTTTTCATCCAATGAGATCATAGTTTCATCAATTTCTTCTTCCATAGACTCCTGCAAAATATTAGTCTCTTCTTGGACAGCGGAGACTCTATGAATAAAATCATCAATATCGGAGTTGAATTCATAATTTTCATAGCAATATTTTAGTATAGCAAAATTTTCAGGTTTGTAAACAGCATCATCAAGATTTTCACACTCTTTAAACGAAGATTCAATTTCATAAGCATCCATAAAAGCAACGAATTCTTCTATTTGTTCCACATCATAGTAATCATATATACCATTAGCATAAGAAGCCAAGGTTTTATCATCATTAAATTTGCAAGAAAAGGGAAGGTGTGGAGCCTTCATCCTAGAGCAACAAGTATAATCATATCTCAAGCATAGTTGCTGAGCATACCAATGCAACATATAAATTTGATCCCATAATAGTTACCCTTTTTGAGTCAAGCGATAATCCCTAAAGTATTCACGTTGATCCAACGTGTCTCCTATTACATAATTGAATGGGGTTTTCTCAGGATTATCAAAGTAGTACATAATATCTTTCACATAATGGGCATCAAGGGTTTTAAGAGGTTCCCCATCTCCATGAGTAGCAAGTAAACCTAATTTTTTTGGTATTTCGTGTTCCATATCCATAACTAAAGATAGAGAACAACTTAGAACAGCAAATAAAAATTACTTAGTGATAAAGCAAACAAGCACACACGAGAATATTCACCCCACGCTATAACTCCCCGGCAACGGCGCCAGAAAAAGGTCTTGATAAGCCACAAGTATAGGGATCAATTGTAGCCTCTTTCGATAAATAAGAGTGTCGAACCCAACGAGGAGCTAAAGGTAGAACAAATATTGCCTCAACTTCTATCGACCACCGATACAACTCTACGCACGCTTAACGTTCGCTTTACCTAGAACAAGTATGAAAATAGAAGTACTTTGTAGGTGTGATAGGATAGGTTTGCAAGATAATAAAGAGCACACAAATAAAAGCTAGGGGCTGTTTAGATAAAGACACAACTAAATTAGTTTCAGTAGAGAGCTTTTTGTCACAAGAAAGTTATTTGTCCCTAGGCAATCGATAACTAGACCGGTAATCATTATTGCAATTTTATTTGAGGGAGAGGCATAAGCTAACATACTATCTTTTCTTGGATCATATGCACTTATGATTGGAACTCTAGCAAGCATCCGCAACTAGTAAATATCATTAAGGTAAAACCCAACCATAGCATTAAAGTATCAAGTCCTCTTTATTCCCATACGCAAACAACCTACTTACTCGGGTATGTGCTTCTGTCACTCACGCCACCCACCATAAGCAAATCATGAAAATATTGGAAATCCTACAGCGGGGATCCCTCACGCTAGCGCGACAAGGAGAGCACCATAGGACATGACCAATAATAAAATATGCAACTCAAACCAATCACGATCATCAATTAACCCATAGGACAAAACGGATCTACTCAAACATTATAGGATAGCCATACATCATTTGGAAATAATATATAGCGTTGAGCACCATGTTTAAGTATAGATTACATCGGGTAAAATAGGGGTTACACCGCTGCATAGAGGGGGGAAGAGTTGGTGATGATGGCGGTGAAGTTGTTGGTGTAGATTGCGGTGATGATGATGGCCCCGACGGTGTTCCGGCGCCACCGGGAGAGAGGGGGGGAGCCCCCTCCTTCTTCTTCTTCCTTAACCTTCTCCCTAGATGGGAGAAGGGTTTCCCCTCTGGTCCATGGTCTCCATGGCATGGGAGGGGCGAGAGCCCCTCTGAGATTGGATCTGTCTCTCTGTCTCTTCTATTCCTGCGTTCCCTGATTCTGCCCTTTCACCGTTTCTTAAATTCCCGGAGATCCGTAACTCCGTTTCGGCTGAATTTTGGACATGACTTTATCCGGATATTGGCTTTCTTGCGGAGAAATAAGGGCACCCACCGCCTTACGGGGTGGCCACGAGGGCCCAGAGCGCGCCCCCTGCCTCATGGCCCCCCTCGGGCATCGTCTCGCGTTGATTCTTCTTCCCAAAAATCACATATATTCCAAAAAAAGTCTTCGTTGGTTTTTATCCCGTTTGGACTCCGTTTGATATGGATTTTCTGCAAAACAAAAAACATGCAACAAACAGGAACTGGCACTGGGCACTAGATCAATATGCTAGTCCCAAAAATAGTACAGAAAGTTGCCAAAAGTATATGAAAGTGGTAGAATATTGGCATGAACAATAAAAAATTATAGATACGACGGAGACGTATCAACCATCTATTTACTAATCCATAATGCATTCCCTTAGGCCCAAATATGGTGAAGTGTCATGTAATCGACGTTCGCATGACACCACTAAGGGAATCACAACATACATACTATCAAAATATCGAACACATATCAAAATCACATGATTACTTGCAACATGATTTATCCCGTGACCTCAAGAACGAAGGTAACTACTCACAAACAACCAACATGCTCATGATCAGAGAGGTATTAATATGCATAATGGATCTGAACATATAATCTTCCACCAAATAAAACATATAGTAATCAACTACAAGATGTAATCAACACTACTAGTCACCCTAGCAACAATCTATAGTTCCGGTAATAAGATTGAATATAAGAGATGAACTATGGTTTGAGATGAGATGGTGCTAGTGAAGATGTTGATGGAGATTGCCCTCCCCAAGATGGGAGAGTTGTTGTTGATGATGATGACGATGATTTACCCCTCCGGGAGGGAAGTTCCCCCAGCAGAATCGCTCCGCCGGAGGGCAAAAGTGCTCCTGCTCAAGTTCCACCTCGAGGCGGCGGCGCTTCTCCCGAAAGTACACCCTTTTTTTTCTAGGTCAAAACCACTTATATACCAAAATATGGGCATCGGAGGTGGGCCGAGGAGGCCAAAACCCACTAGGGCGCGCCAGGGGGGCCTAGCGCACCCAGGTGGGTTGTGCCCACATGGTGGCCCCCATCTGGTGTTTATTGGCTCCAGTATTTCTTAAATAATCCATAAAAAATCTCCGTAAAGTTTCAGCTCATTTGAAGTTGTGCAGAATAGGTGGCCTGACGTAGCTTTTCCGGGTCTAGATTTCCAGCTGCCGAAATTCTCCCTCTTGGTGTGTTCCTTGCAAATTATGAGAGAAAAGACATCAGAATTACTCCAAAAAGCATTATTATGGATAAAAACATTATAAATAATAGTAATAAAACATGATGCAAAATGGACGTATCAACTCCCCCAATCTTAGACCTCGCTTGTCCTGAAGCGAAAACCGAAATCAAAAAACATGTCCACATGCTTTGAGAGAGAGGTGTCGATAAAAACAAAATACAGACATAGAATCATCATGTTGATTATTATAATAGCAACAAAATTAAGCATAGGACTTTTATCAAAGAACTTTTATCATATACTTCTCATGAATAAGTAATAGTTCATCACACAATCGAAGTATAAAGCAAAAACTCTATTAGAAACCAACATACTATGTTCTCAGTCAACTTTGCAACTACAATTCATCATCTTTTTAGGAAGGGTCACGTGTCGGAGCCTTTAGGCAAGTCCACATACTCAACAATCATATAGTCTTCTACGATTGCTAACACTCACCTTGTACCCATGAGCAAAACTTTTCAACCAGACACATAGAAAGATAGGGGCTTATTATTTTGCCTCCCAACATACTCACCTCAAGGCTGATGTCAACAATAATAACTCATGCTATCTATATTCAACTGGACATATGTGCCTAGAACTTTCCTCACCACATGATGCTTGCCAAAAGAGAAAAATAAAAGGAATATAGGGAAAACTTTGACTCTTTGCATAAAAGTAAAAGATAGGACCTTCGCAGAAGGAAGCAGAGGTTTCCATGCAGTTATTTCTTTGCATGCTCAATCCCTTAGTGCAAGAGAATGTCACGTTGTATTTCCCCTTAAGATGACAACCTTTATTATGCAGTCTTTCACTTTTATTCTTTGTCATCCAAGTTCGTACAACACTCAGTTTTCTCTTACACTAAATGATCTCACATATTTAGAAGCAATTTTATTGCCTTTTTGCACCGATGACAACTTACTTGAGGGATCTTGCTCGATTCCTAGGTAGGTATGGTGGACTCTTGAAGAAGATTTGGGTTTAAGGGTTTTTGGATGCACAAGTAGTATCTCTACTTAGTACAGAATTTTTGGCTAGCAAAGATAGGGGGCAAGCATAACATGTTAAAGGATCTATGACAATATGACTTCTATGTGAATATAAACAAACATAAACCATTAAGTTGTCTTCCTTGTCCAACGTCAACAATTTTGGCATAAAATATTTTGACGGGGGCTCACAATCACAAAAGATTTCTAGGATAGTATATCTATATGTGAATCTTCTCTTCCTTTATTAATTCTTTCATGAGTTGCATCATTGACTAATGCTATGTTTGTCAATTTCTAATAAAATTTTCTACCCATACTTTTCCTTATGTGGTGCTATTACCTACCATAGGATTAGTATATAATCTTTTCATTATTTGTTTCTTTTCTTCATTTATTTCCTTTCTCTTTTCCTTTCTTCATTTGCAGCATGAAAGTAAGGAAAGCAAAAACTAAAACTACTTCATTATATAACATGCACATGATTACAAGTATAGATCACTAAGCAAACTCTCAAAAGAAGAAAGGATCGAACTAAACTTTATTTCATCTGAAAGCAAAAGATTGAATTAAGATAAATAAAAGCAAAAAGATAGTGGATGATACGATACCGGGGCACCTCCCCCAAGCTTGGTGGAAGCCAAGGGGAGTGCCCATACCCGATACTCAATCCTCCTTTTGGTGGTGAAGGAGATGATGGTGGTGATGAAGGAGAGATCTTGTCCTTGGAGGAGCTTGAAGAGACCATGGTAGATGGAACCTGACAGAAAACAACAAGGAAAAGAGAACACATGATTTCTCCTCGATATGGTAATCAACAAGTTCGGGAAGTATATATAGATTTTTTTATCTTGCAGGACAAGTATTACGCTTCCTCGGAGTTTCTTTATTTCCAAAATTTTAAAATATTCCAAAACTGATAAAAGATATTTTTGCAGATTTTTTGGAGTCCGTTTACTTACTGTATCACGTACCTCCTTATTTTCACGATTCTAGAGTGTTTTGGAAGGAATCTTTTATGTGTTCTTCCGGTGTCAAAGTTTGGATAATATTACTTTCAACATTAATAGGCGTACCTGAGATATAATGCTTTATTCGTTGCCCATTGACAACCTTCGGGTTAGTGCCTTCGAAATTATTTATTTTGATGGCTCCAGACCGGTAAACCTCCTCGATGACATAGGGGCCTTCCCATTTTGGGAGGAGCTTTCCTACAAAAAAAATCTAAAATGAGAGTTGTACAAAAGAACATATTCTCCAACTTTAAACTCACGCTTTTGGATTCTTTTGTCATGCCATCTTTTAACTTTTTATTCTAATAACTTTGCATTTTCATAAGCTTGGGTTCTCCATTCATCTAATGAGCTTATATCAAATAGCCTCTTTTCACCAGCAAGTTTGAAATCATAATTGAGTTCTTTAATTGCCCAATATGCTTTATGTTCTAACTCAAGAGGCAAATGACAAGCTTTTCCATAAACCATTTTATAAGGAGACATACCAATAGGATTTTTATAAGCTGTTCTATAAGCCCAAAGTGCATCATCTAATTTCTTAGACCAATTCTTCCTGGACCTATTGACAGTCTTTTTCAGAATTAATTTTATTTCTCTATTGCTAAGTTCAACTTGACCACTAGACTGAGGATGATAGGGTGATGCAATTCTATGGTTAACATCATACTTGGCAAGCATTTTACAAAAAGCACCATGAATAAAGTGTGAACCACCATCAGTCATTAAATATCTAGGGACTCCAAACCTTGGAAAAATAACTTCCTTCATCATTTTAATAGAGGTGTTGTGATCAGCACTACTGGTTAGAATAGCTTCTACCCATTTAGTAACATAATCAGCAACAACCAAAATATGTGTATACCCATTAGAGGAAGGAAAAGGTCCCATGTAATCAAACCCCCAAACATCAAATGGTTTAACAACAAGTGAATAATTCATAGGCATTTCTTGACGCTTACTAACATTACCTATTCTTTGACATTCATCACAAGATGAGACATACTTATGAGCATCCTTGAAGAGAGTAGGCCAATAAAATCCAGACTGCGATACCTTGTGAGCAGTTCTATCTCCAGCATAATGCCCTCCATAAGCCTCAGAGTGACATTTCCGTAGGATTTGTCCCTGTTCATGCTCAGGTACACACATCTAATAATACCATCTACTCCTTTATAAAGATGTGGGTCGTCCCAAAAGTAATGTCTTAAGTCATAGAAGAATTTTTTTCTTTTGTTGATATGTGAAGCTAGGTGGCAAATATTTAGCAACAATGTAATTAGCATAGTTAGCATACCAAGGAGTACCATTAGCAACATTTATTGCAGCTAATTGCTCATCAGGAAAACTATCATCAATAGGAAGTGGGTCATCAAGCACATTTTCAAGCCTAGACAAGTTATCAGCTACGGGGTTCTCAGCTCCTTTTCTATCGATGATATGCAAATCAAATTCTTGTAACAAGAGAACCTAACGAATAAGTCTAGGTTTAGCATCTTTCTTTTCCATAAGATATTTAATAGCCACATGGTCTGTGTGAATAGTTACTTTGGAATCAACAATATAAGGTCTAAACTTATCACAAGCAAACACCACTGCTAAGAATTCTTTTTCAGTAGTAGCATAATTTCTTTGAGCACTGTCTAGAGTTTTACTAGCATAATGAATAACATTCAATTTCTTATCAACTCTTTGTCCTAGAACAGCACCAACAACATAATCACTAGCATCACACATAATTTCAAAAGGAAAGTTCCAATCAGGTGGTTGAACAATAGGTGCAGAAATTAAGGCTTTCTTGAGTGTTTCAAAGGCTTTGAGACAATCATCATAAAAAGGGAATATCCTTTTACAAGAGACTAGTAAGAGGCCTAGAAATTTTAGAGAAGTCTTTAATAAATCTCCTATATGAACCAGCATGACCTAGGAAACTACGAATACCTTTAATGTCCTTAGGACATGGCATTTTCTCAATAGCATCAACCTTAGCTTGGTCCAGTTCAATACCTCTTTCAAAAAATTTATGACCCAAGACAATGCCTTCATTAACCATAAAGTGGCATTTCTCCCAATTCAAGACAAGATTTGTTTATTCACATCTCTGGAAAACTCAATCAAGATTGCTTAAACAATCATCAAAAGACTTCCCATAAATAGAGAAGTCATCCATGAAAAACTCAACAATCTTTTCACAAAAGTCAGAGAATATAGCAGTCATACATCTTTTAAAGGTAGCAGGTGCATTACATAAACCAAAAGGTATACGTCTATAAGCATAAGTTCCAAAGGGACAAGTAAAGGTAGCCTTTTCTTGATCAGGTCGAGAAACATGTATTTGTGAAAAGCCAGAATATCCATCAAGGAAGCAAAAGTGTGTGTGCTTAGATAATCTTTCAAGCATTTGATCAATAAAGGGCAAAGGGTAATGATCTTTTCTAGTTGCTTTATTTAATTTTCTAAAATCAATTACCATTCTATAACCTGTAACAATTCTTTGTGGAATGAGTTCATTCTTATCATTAGGAACAACATTAATACCTCCTTTCTTAGGGACATAATGAACATGACTTACCTATCTACTATCAGCTATTGGATAAATTATACCTGCTTCCAGAAGTTTTAATATTTCCGTTCTTACCACCTCTTTCATCTTCGGATTTAACCGACATTGGTGATCAACAATGGGTTTAGCATCAGGTTCCATATTAATTTTGTGCTGACATAGAGTGGGACTAATGCCTTTTAAATCATCAAGAGTATATCCAATAGCAGCCTGGTGCTTCCTTAGAACTTTCAATAATCTTTCTTCTTCATGTTCTGAAAGGTTAGCACTAATAATAACATGATATATCTTCTCTTCATCAAGATAAGCATATTTCAAAGTGTCTGGCAATTGTTTTAATTCAAACACAGGATCACCTTTAGGTGGAGGAGGACCTCCCAGAGTTTCAATAGGCAAATTGTGTTTAAGTAGAGGAGTTGTTCAAAGAAAATATTATCTATTTCATTTCTTTCATGCATATGTGAATCATTCTCATGGTCTAGCAGATATTGTTCTAAAGGATCAGTAGGTGGCACAACAATAGAAGCAAGACCAATTGATTCATCCTTGCTAGGCAATTATTTTTCATGATGGTCCTACTAAACTTGGAAAAATTAAACTCATGAGACTCATCACCAAAGCTAACACCCACAGTTTGTATTGAGATATAAGGGCTTCAATGAGAAGTGGATTCTTTGGATGAAGCAGCTTTTGTCAACAGGTACCTCATCTGTTCTGCTTAATGGAGTTCCTGGTAGGAAATTCATATGTAAAAAGGGTGCCACACAGGGTGATCCAGTCTCTCCCCTCCTTTTTATCCTAGCTGTTGACCTCCTGCAGACTGTAATCAATGACATGTTCAGAAGGGCATTCTTCATCTTCCTATACCTTGTCATGACCAGGATTACCCTGTGATTCAGTATGCTGATGACACTTTGATTATCTTGCCTGCTGACAAGAACCAACTTGTAGCTCTGAAAGACATGCTTAAGGTTTTCTCTATGTCAACTGGTCTTGATGTGAATTACCACAAATCTTTTATTATTCCCATCAATGTGGACACTGCTGTCATGACAGAATTAGCTACTGCTTTTGGATGCCAGATTGGGAAAATGCCATTTACCTACCTTGGGTTGCCAGTAGGAACTACAAGGCCCAAAATGGTGGATTTTATGCCTTTGGTGGACTGCATGGAGATGAGAATGACAGCTAGCTCCTCTTTTTTAAATCAGGGGGAAAGATTGCAGTTTCTGAACTCTGCCTTGTCTTCTATGCCCATTTTCTTCCTTTGCAGCTTGGCTGTTCCTGCTGGAATTCTAAAGCAATTGGAGAGAATCCAGAGACAATGCCTCTGGAGGAAGAATAGGGGTGAGTCTGCCCCCTCACTTGCTGCTTGGGACCTTATTTGCAGACCAAAAAACAAGGGAGGCCTTGGTATTCTTGATCTGGGTGTTCAGAATGTGGCACTTCTGCTCAAACATGCAAAGTACTTCCTTAATAAAAAGGATCTCCCATGGGTGTCTTTAATTTGGGATTCCTACTATCATGGCAGAGTACCCCAAGGAACTTCTGATTGTGGCTCTTTCTGGTGGAAGGATATATGCAAGGTCATGCAAAACTTTAGGGAGTGTGCTTGGGTTTAGATACATGAAGGATACACTGCCCTCATGTGGTTAGACAAATGGCAGCTAGATGAACAGGTTTCTAGTCTCCAATCCAGATTTCACAGGCTCTTTTCTTATGTTAAGGACCCCTGGATCACTGTTAAAGAGTTTTTGGACTCTCAGGACATGTTTCAGCACTTCCACCTTCCTTTGTCCAGCCAGGCTTTTGATGACCTGAACACTCTTCAGTCTTTGTTGGATGGCCACAATAGAGAACCTGGGTCCAAGGATATTTGGTTTTGGAGTGGCACTGCCAAGGGATACTCACCAAAGTTGTTTTACTCACATACTTTTGTGTCAGAGTCCTTTAACCATTTGACAGCTTGGATCTGGAAGTCCTCATGTACAATGAAAATAAAAGTATTTGCTTGGATGCTTATTATGGATAGGTTAAACACCAAGGACATGGTGGAAAGGAGACATTGGCATTTGGAGGATGGAGTAAATTGTGTTCTTTGCCCTTTGCAGACTAGGGAAACAAGAGATCATCTATTCTTTACTTGCAATTTTAGTGTCAGAGTTTGGAACTACTTGCAAATTGATTGGTCATCTAGTGACTCTATGGATGAGTTGGTTATGAATGCCAGCAGGAGCTTTAGGAAACCCTTCTTCACTGAAGTGGTCTTTATAGCATGCTGGAATATCTGGATTGTCAGGAATGCTAAGGTCTTCAGGCATGAGAGAGCTGGATTTAATAAATGGAGAAGTGCATTCATCCATGATATTACCTTAATGCAATATAGGGTGAAATCTGCCTATAAGGATGATCTCCTTAGATGGATCTCATTTCTGCCACCTTGAGGCCTGTAATTTTAAATTGTATCTTCTCCTTCTTCCCTTAGAGTAGCTTGATTACCTCTTGTAATCCCCCTTGGTACTTGTACTTGCACTCTCTTTTAATAAAGTTTTGATATGCTGTGGGGGTTTTTCCCTATAGTGCCCAGTCAAAAAAACACCCACAGTTTGTTTCTGACAATCTATCTTAGCATTAACGGTGTTCAAAAAAGGTCTACCAAAGATAATGGGACAAAAGTCATCTTGTGGGGAACCAAGAACAAGAAAATCAGTAGGGTATTTTATTTTCCCGCACAAGACTTCAACATCTCTAATAATCCCACAAGGTGCTATGGTGTCTCTATTTGCAAGTTTAATAGTGACATCTATGTCTTCTAACTCTGTAGGTGCCCTAATTTCTTGATATAACTTGTAAGGAATAGCACTCACACTAGCACCCATGTCACATAAACCATGATAACAGTGATCTCCTATTTTAACTGAAATGACAGGCAGGCCAACAACTGGTCTATTTTTATCCCTTTTCCGGGTTTGGCAATTCTAGCAGCTTCTGCACAGAAGTAGATAACATGCCCATCCACATCTTCTTCCAAGAGATCTTTAACCATAGAATATGAGGTTCAACTCTAATTTTTTCATCTGGTTTAGGTGTTCTAATAGAGCATTTTCTAACCACAGTTGAAACTTTAGCATGTTCCTTTATCCTAACAGGAAAAGGAGGTTTCTCAAAATAAGCAATAGGTACAACTGGATCAACATTATAAAGTATAGCTTCTTATTTAACTAGTACCAATTCTTTAATTTCTTCTTTAATAGGTGGGTAATATTTAAACCACTTCTCCTTAGGGAGTTCAACATGAGTAGAAAATGATTCACAAAAGGAGGCTACTATCCCAGAGTCAAGTCCATATTTAGTGATAAACTTTTGAAAAGCATTGGTATCCATAAAAGATTTAACACAATCATACTTAAGTTTAATACCCGACTCTTTACCTTCGTCGAGTTCCCAATCTTCAGAGTTGCATTTAATTCTTTCCAAAAGATCCCACCAGAATTCAATAGTCTTCTTCATAAATGATCCAGCACAAGCAGTATCAAGCATGGTTTGATCATTACGAGAAACATGATTGGGGCATGAATATAACATTGACTTAAGCCTCCCCCAAGCTAGAGCGATACTTTCTCCTTCACGAGGCCACAAATTATACATATAATTCCGATCACGATGACCTAGATGCATAAATTTTTGGTGGAACTCCAATTTCAGACGATTCCAATTCCATGATCCAATATCATCGCATAGCGTATACCATGCCAATGCTTTTCCCTTCAAAGATAAAGGGAAAACCTTTCTCATCACCTCATCTCCGGGTAAACCTGCAAGCTTAAACAATCAACAAACTAGTTCCACATATATCAAGTGCATATCGGGATGTTCGGTTCCATCTCCTGCATAAGGATTAGCTAGCAATTGTTCTATCATACCCGAAGGAATTTTATATTCAATATTTTTAGTAGGTGTTGTAGGTTGAGGGGCAATTAATTGTGGTTCCAGACGAGGTGAAGATACCCCAAACATACCCCTCAAAGGATTGTTTTCTAGTAACAAGTGACAATAAATTTCAGCACACTATATAAATGTTTCCTTACAAAATTCCACTTACCAAAGGCGCTTCACTCCCCGGCAACGGTGCCAGAAAATAGCCTTGATGACCCACAATTATAGGGGATCAATTGTAGCTCTTTTAGATAAGTAAGAGTGTCGAACCCAACGAGGAGCAGAAGGAAATGACAAGTAGTTTTCAATAAGGTAGTGTCTGCAAGTGCTGAAATTGTAAGTAGCGAGTAGTTTGATGGCGAGCTAATTTGTAATGAGCAAGTAACGATAATTGTTACAAGTATGCAGCAAGGTAGCCCAATCCCTTTGAGGCAAAGGACATGCCAAAACGGTTTCTTATAATGAGCAAAGCGTTCTTGAGGGTACACGGGAATTTTATCAGTCACTTTCATCATATTGATTTGATTTGTGTTCGCTACTTTGATAATTTGATATGTGGGTGGACCGGTGCTTAGATGTTGTTATTACTTGAACAAACCTCCTACTTATGATTAACCCTCCCGCAAGCATCCGCAACTACGAGAAAAGTGTTAAGAATAAATTCTAACCATAACATTAAACTCTAGGATCCAATCGGTCCCTTACAGAATAGTGCATAAACTAGGGTTTAAGTTTCTGTCACTCTCACAACCCACCATCTATTTACTACTCCACAATGCATTCCCTTAGGCCCAAATATGGTGAAGTGTCATGTAGTCGACGTTCACATGACACCACTAAAGGAATCACAACATACATACTATCAAAATATCAAACACATATCAAATTCACATGATTACTTGCAACATGATTTATCATGTGACCTCAAGAACGAAGGTAACTACTCACAAACAACCAACATGCTCATGATCAGAGGGGTATTAATATGCATAATGGATCTGAACATATAATCTTCCACCAAATAAACCATATAGTAATCAACTACAAGATGTAATTAACACTACTAGTCACCCCCTAGCAACAATCTATAGTTCCGGTAACAAGATTGAATATAAGAGATGAGATGGTGCTGGTGAAGACGTTGATGGATATTGCCCTCCCCAAGATGGGATAGTTATTGTCGATGACGATGACGATGATTTCCCCCTCCGGGAGGGAAGTTCCCCCGGTAGAAGCGCTCCGCCGGAGGGCAAAAGTGCTCCTACCGAAGTTCTGCCTCGAGGTAGCAGCACTTCATCCCAAAAGTCCTCCCCTTATTTTTTATAGGTCAAAACCACTTATATACCAAAAGATGGGCACCGAAGGTGGGCCGAGGAGGCCACAACCCACCAGGGCGTGCCAGGGGGGCCTGGAGCGCCCAGGTGGGTTGTGCCCACCAGGTGGCCCCCTCTGGTGTTTATTAGCTCATGTATTTCTTAAATAATCCATAAACAATTTCCGTAAAGTTTCATCTCATTTGGAGTTGTGCATAATAGGTGGCCTGACGTAGCTTTTCCCGGTCCAGATTTCCAGCTGCCGGAATTCTCCCTCTTGGTGTGTTCCTTGCAAATTATGAGAGAAAAGGCATTAGAATTACTCCAAAAAGCATTATTATGGATAAAAACATTATAAATAAAAGTAAGAAAACATGATGCAAAATGGACGTATCAAAGGGTATTTAGTAAACGGATCCCACACGTAATAAACTATATAGGCTAACTAATCAATTAATTAAACTAACTAATTACAGGGACCCCACTTGGCATAGACTAAATTAGGCCCTAAGTAATTTATCCTAATCCTAATTAAACATGGCTGGCCACGCTGGACACTAGTACAACGGGTTGTGCATGGATGGCTCACACGCACGCACGATGCAGGGTGGCTACGACCACTCAGTGAGTAGCAGCTCGAACTGGAGCGGTTGCCTGCGACAGCAGCTACGAACGGTAGCAGTAGAGCAGCAGCAAGCGACAGCAGTAGGAAGTAGCAGCAGAGCAGCAGCGATGACTGCAAAGAGCAGCGGTAAGAGGAGGCAGCTGTGGTAGCAGCAAGCAGAGAGCAGCGCGACCGCGGGAACAGCAAACAACAACGCACGGGGGTAGCAACTGCTGCGGGCGGCGCTCGGCCACGGGCGCGCGAGCAGTCGCAGGGTGCGGCAGGGCGCGGGTCGCAGCGAGCACGACCAGACGCAGGCCGACGCGAGCATGCAATAGCACAACGAAGGCGAGCTCGGGGGCGATGGCTATCGTGTGGTCGGGCAGCAGTGGGCGTGGCCAGCGAGCCGCGGTAAGTGGCAGCGAGGCCACGTGCGGACGCATGCGCGTGAGGGTGCGGGCGGAGGGTGGCCGGAGCAACGGCGACAATGGTGTGCAGCGGCGGCCGGAGTCGGACGCGATGGCGAACGGCGATGGAAGGCAGGACAGGACCAACGGATGATCGCTACGGGTTCCTACGGCCATTCTAAGCATGATGATGTGCTTAGGTGTGAGTTGCGATAGCTGTGCGCGCGGTGGCGACATGGACGGCAGCGACGAGCTACGACAACGACGGAAGCTAGGCTACGGGCGCGGATTCGAAGGGGGAACCGAGGGGTTTTGACAGCTCACCTTGAGTCTGCAGAGGTGCTTAACAGGCTCGGGAAGGGCTCGACAGCGCCGGAATCAAAGACGAACGCTGGCGGGTCCGAGGAAGAAGAGGATGGAGATCCGCTGATGTAGCATCGCCCAACTTGCGCTGGTGGTCGAAGTAGAAGAAGAAGAAGCAGGCAGAGCTCTTGGCGCAATCTCAGCCGGCGAGGACGACGGTGGCCACGGTGAGGAACTATTCCATGGCGACGATGGCATCGGGTGTGCATCGAGCGGCGGATCTGAGGCAAGAGGGGGGGAGTGAGGGCGCTAGGGCTTCCAAGGGAGCGAGGGGGAGCCTTGTAGGCACGGGAGAGGCTCCGGATGGCTGCCCCATGGCAATCGACACCGTGGACGTGCGCCCTGCGTCCACGAGGTGCGTGGTGAACAGAGGACAGGGACGACCCGGCTAGTGGGCTAGGCTGCACTGTGGCATATGGGCCCTAAGTGCATAGTCCATTTTTCCTATTTCTCTTTTCTTTTACTTTTTTGTATTTTGTTTGCTATTTTACATTTAGTTTGTGTACTAGATGAATTTCTCTAGGGTTGAAACTTGGCATGTAATTCCATTGCAATATTTTGGTGATGTACAAAATGTCTCACAACAATTGGAATCATCTAAACATTTTTATAAATTGAAATGGTTGGTTAAATGGCTATTGGTCCATGATACGTCTCCAACGTATCTATAACTTTTGATTGTTCCATGCTGTTTTATTATCAATCTTGGATGTTTTATAATCATTTTTTATCATTTTTGGTACTAACCTATTGACATGGTGCCGAGTGCCAGTTCCTGTTTTTCCCATGTTTTTTACATCGCAAGAAATCAATATCAAACGAAGTCCAAATGGCACGAAACTTTACGATGATTTTTTATGGACCAAAAGGAAGCAGATGGGCCCTGGTTGCACCTGGGGGGAGTTCCGAGGAGGGGACAACCCACCAGGGAGCGCCAGGAGGCCCTAGCGCGCCCTGGTGGGTTGTGCCCACCTCGAGTACCCCCCGGACCGCCTCTTTGCTCTATAAATACCTCAAAAATCCTAGAACCCTAGGGGAGTCGACCAAATATTCATCCAGCCGCCGCAGAGTCCAGAAACACCAGATCCAATCTAGACACCATCACAGAGGGGTTCACCACTTCCATTGGTGCCTCTCCGATGATGCGTGAGTAGTTCTTTGTAGACCTTCGGGTCCGTAGTTAGTAGCTAGATGGCTTCATCTCTCTCGCTCTTGATTCTCAATACAATGGTCTCTTGGAGATCCATATGATGTAACTCTTTTGCGGTGTGTTTGTTAGGATCGATGAACTTCGAGTTTATGATCAGATCTATGTTTTTATATCCATGAAAGTATTTGAGTTTCTTTGATCTCTTTTATGCATGATCTCTTATAGCCTCGTATTTCTTCTCCGATATTTGGGTTTTGTTTGGCCAATTCGATCTATTTATCTTGCAATTGGAAGAGGTGCCCGGTAGTGGGTTCGATCTTACGGTGCTTGATCCTAGTGACAGAAAGGGAACTGACACATATGTATCGTTGCTACTAAGGATAAAAAGACGAGATTTATATCTACCGCCATATAGATAAACGGATCTTGTCTACATCATGTCATCATTCTTATTGCATTACTCCATTTTTCCGTGAACTTAATATACTAGATGCATGCTGGATAGCGGTCGATGTGTGGAGTAATAGTAGCAGATGCAAACAGGAGTCGGTCTACTAATCTTGGACGTGATGCTTATGTAATGATCATTGCCTGGATATCATCATAATTATTTGAAGTTCTATCAATTGCCCAACAGTAATTTGTTTACCCACTGTTTACTATTTTTCTTGAGAGAAGCCACTAGTGAAACCTACGGCCCCCGGGTCTTATTTCTCATATATTTGCCTTTGCGATCTACCTTTTCCTTGCTTTTATTTTCAGATCTATTAAACCAAAAATACAAAAATACTTTGGTGCACTTTATTTTATTTGCGATCTATTTATCCAATCTATTACAACCTTTTTACCCTCACGCACCAATTTCTGGCGCCGTTACCCGAAAGGGATTGACAACCCCTTTAACACGTCGGGTTGCGAGGTGTTGTTATTTGTGTGCAGGGGCTGTTTACGTTGTGTTGCTTGGTTCTCCTACTGGTTCGATAACCTTGGTTTCATAACTGAGGGAAATACCTACCGCTGATGTGCTGCATTATCCCTCCCTCTCCGAGGAAATACCGATGTAATTCCAGCTGCCATCAAGGAGAATTTTTGGCGTCGTTGCCAGGGAGGATCAAGTCAAGATAGTCTGTCGTCAACGTGCCTTCTGGCGCCGTTGCCGGGGAGAATCTTCAACATAACCAGGTTCCTAATCACAAATCTCATCTCCTTGCAATTTACATTATTTGCCATTTTCCTCTCGTTTTCCTCTCCCCCACTTCACCAAAATTTACCGTTTTATTCGCCTCTCATTTTCCGTTCGCCGTTCTCTTGCTTTCTAGTCTCGATGGCTAGCGTCCCTACTCCTCCTTTGTTACCAGATTTGAAGTCTTGTACTTCAAGCAAAGAGAAGGAGAAAATTTGAAAGATGCCTGGTATAGGCTTATGGAATCGTATCGTATTTCCAACTTAAAGGGGACGCCAAGGTTTTGCTTCGTAATTTTTACATAGGATTGGCTTTGCACCATAGACAACTTCTTGATTTCGCCGCTAAAGGAAATTTTATTGAACTTGATGCCAATGCTGCCTATGAACTTTTTAGAGGGAATCCTGGGAATTCCACCTCAAAAGAAGGGGTTTCATTTTACCCCTGAGGGAGCCCAAATGCTGGACAAACTTGGTGATTTGCATAAACATATGGTTGAAATACAAAAATATAATGAGCCCCTTAAACACCTCAATGGCAGTATCAATCGCATGAATACTCTAATTACTCTTTGCAACAAGCGATTGGATATTTTGGATCTTAAGATGGTTTCTTTTCTAGAGAACTTGGGGAAGCGTAAAGAGCCTCCCGGGTTTGAGAAAACCCTTACAAAAGTTTCCAAAACTTCGGAAGACAAAACTTAGATCCTTGCTATATGCCTAGCTAAGGGCGTAAAACTATAGCGCTTGTTGGGAGGCAACCCAATGAATAAAATTTATTTTTGCTTTTTGCTTTCTGTTCTTGAGTGTTATCACAATTATGCTACTGTTATGACTGTGTTTTTTATGTTTTAGTTAGTGTTTGTGCCAAGTAAAGCCTTTAGGATCTTCTTGGGCAATAGTTGTTTGATCTTGCTGAAAAAACAGAAAGTTTGCGCTCACAAAATTAATTTTCATTTTTTACCAGAGAGCGATAAAATACCCATTCCAATTGCAGTAGATAAATATACAAATTTCTCAGGTCGTCCTAATTTTTTAGAGTTTTTGGAGTCACGAAAATATTCGAAATAGTCAGATTGCTACGGACTATTCTGTTTTGACAGATTCTGTTTTCTTTGTGTTGTGTGCTTATTTTGATGGCTCTATGGTTTTCTTTGATGAGTTTTTGCCATAGAAAAGTTGGAATACAATAGATATAATACAAAAAAATATATCAATTGGTTTGATACAACACTTATAGTAGTGATCTATTATTCTTATACTAACGGATCTCGTGAAGGCTTTGTTGAGTTTTGTGTGATTGAAGTTTTCAAGTTTTGGGTTATCTTACGATGGATGAAGGAAGGATGTAAGAGCCTAAGCTTGGGGATGCCCCAACATCCGAAGCTATTATCCAAGAATGAGAAACCAACTAAGCTTGGGGATGCCCCCGAGTGGCATCCCGCTTTCTTCCAACAACTATCGGTATTTTACTCGAGACTATATTTTTATTCGTCACATGATATGTGTTTTGCTTGGAGCATCTTGTATGATATGTGTCTTTGATTGTTTTATTTTGTGTTTTAAGTTATCAATTCTTTCTGGACACACCTATGTGATAGAGCCAAAATTATGTCATGACTTGTTAGAATTGCTCTCTGTGCTTCACTTAAATCTTTTATGAGCTAGGACTTGCTCTAGTGCTTCACTTATATCTTTTTGAGCACGGTGTGCTTAGTATTTTTGAAGAAATGATTTCTTGCTTCACTTAGATTTGTTTGAGAGTTAGTAAAATTTTGAAGAAATTCTCTCTTGCTTCACTTAAATTATTTTGAGAGAAAGAAAATTTGTTATGCTCATGATCTTCACTTATATTTGGTTGAGCTTATGAAAAGCAACTCATGAAAATTAGTCTCAAAGTGATAGATATCCAAGAAGGTTAAAGTAAAGAAAATGTCATGAAGATCATTGGACAAAATAAACTTTATTCTTAGTAATATTTTAGAGATATGATGATGTGATATGTGAGTTATGTTGATGAGTTATTGTGCTCTAGTAAGAATATGGGTGTTAAGGTTTGTGATTCCCTATGCAAGTATGAAAGTCAATAGTCATGCAATGAAAATTATATCCTACTTGTGGTGCATTATTCGGTGTTAATTATGCTTAATGCTTGCTTATGAGATTATTCGTTTCTTGGTTGGTCGCTTCCCAATCTTTTGCTAGCCTTCATTTTGCACTAAGTATGACTTCCACTTGTGCATCCAAAATCCTTTAAACCAGTTTTGCCACATGAGTCCACTATATCTACCTATATGTGGTATTATTTTGCCATTCTAAGCAAATTTGCATGTGCCATCTCTAATTTTCAAAATAAACTTCTCTTTTGTGTGTTTGTTTCGCTCGCGGAATGGTAATGGGTGGCTAATTTTTTCCATGCTAGATGTGTTATTCTCAAGATGAGTGTTTATTCACTTGTCCTTGCACGAGAGTAAGGCAAAGGTATCAGGGATTCCTAGTCCCGAAATGCAAAAACAAAAATGAATTTACTTTATGTTGTCAAATAATAAATTCCTTGGAAAGTGTTGGTATGGAGGGCACCCATGGATACAGCCAGCCGTGGAAAGTGAAAGTTATGGTGGAAAAAGGAATAAACTTTATTTTCTATTTGGGAACCGCCTATGGCATATCTAGCATGGAAAGTGTTCGGAACTCTAAGTCGTTTTCGTTGGTGGGACGGATACACCTCCAAAAATGTTTTTATCTCAAATTTTTCGCTTTGAGCTCTGGCACCTCTACAAATCCCTACTTCCCTCTGCGAAGGGACTTTCTTTTACTTTATGCAATTTTTATTTTGAAATTTGAGTCTCCATCTTCTCTCATAAAAAGCACCAACTAGGAGGCAATATGGTCGTGCTCAAGTATTGGGTGAAGTTAATATTCGAGTGTGTTTCATGAATGGATCAATGTTTGAGCATGATGGGCTAGGGATAACTTATTTTAGCATTCATATTTTGAAAGACATGGTTGCTTGTTGATATGCTTGAGTATCTAAATTATTATGTCAAAACTAGACTGTTGCTTTGAATTATATAAAAGTCCAAATGTCCATGTTATAAAGAAAAGAATATGATATGACTTGATGAACATCACTCCACATCAAAAATTCTATTTTTATCACTTACCTACTCGAGGACGAGTAGGAGTTAAGCCTGGGGATGCTGATACGTCTCCAACGTATCTATAATTTTTGATTGTTCCATGTTGTTTTATTATCAATCTTGTATGTTTTATAATCACTAGCAAACATGCCCGTGCATTGCAACGGGAGTAAAAATCACACTCCTGTCACAATAAGCACGACTCAAAACCCCTTTGCAGGTCCATGTTATCTATTTGAACATAGCGTCTCATTTGTGTTGTCACCTATTCTTCTTCCAATCTTCACCGATCATGTCACGGTGTCCAAGTGATCGCAGTGCGTCCTAACATGGTCAACTCCAAGGTGATAATCTCGGCCACCGCACTCACACCTGTCACTAAACCATGCCATCGCAAGTCAATGTCTAATAGATTTAAAACTAATATCGTTGAGCTAGTTATGACAGCTGTCCTTCCCGAGCTATGGCCTACGCCTAGTTCATACACCATCCCTCTTATGCCCTCTTGGTTTAAAATGTTTTTTTTGAAAATGCATAAACATTCTTTTTTAAACACAAGCACTTTTTAAATCACATAATATTTTAAAGAGAGTGAATACTTTTTAAATTGCGAATATATTTTTAAGCATGTGAACACTTTTTAGAGTTACATGTTTTTTCATTTTGGGAAAAGAGTTAGTATTTTGTAAATTATAAAAACATTATTTTGATAAATGAACACTTTTGTTAGCACTACAAAAATATTTTTAAGATGCATAAATGACACCAAAAAAAATAAAGGTGAGCATTTTTTATGAGTAAATTGGATTTGGAGTGCAACTAAATCAGGAGGTATGCACACCCAAGCTTTTCTCCTTAACAGGCACGAAGGCCATTTTTTGTATTCCTTTCTTTTCGGAGGCAAGAAGAACTAATCTTTTTTCTTGAGGCAAGGCTAAATTTATTCCTCCATTCTTTTAATACCTTTTCCTTCATCAGGCACAAGGGGAATTTTTTCTCTTTTTATTTCTTTCCTTTCGGAGATAAAGCGAACTTTGTTCCTTCACTTAATTATTTTCCTTCTTGAGGCAAGGCTATATCTATTTCCCCTTTTAATTTCTTTCCTTTCCTGAGTGAAGACTGACTTTTCTTCTTTTATCTCCTTCCGTTCTTAGAGGCTTCTGCTATAAGCAAGCTTGGATTATTTAATAGAAGAAAGAATCCACTCTTGCATATACAACTGTGTCCTAGCTTGGTGGATCGTACAAGTTGTGACGGCAAGCAGGTTTAGGGTTCGATCCCCAACTGCAGCGGCCTTTCTTTTTCTCTGCTGATTTTCTTGGGCCACACTTCAGCGGGCTCAGGCCCAAGGGGGAAAAGGGTGGCAGACAAGCCCAGAAGCGCTCCTGTGCGTTCCAAAAATTGACGAACGAATTTTGCGACGTGTTCCCAGAATTAGAGCCACCTCGCATATATGTTTTAAATTCAAACTGAAAGCGTAAATTCACAGGAAGAAAGCGTATTGTGACGGTGAACCCATGGAGTCAATCTGTGCTTTATTATTAGGGATAGATTTTATAGTCATTTTATATCATTTTTTGGTACTAACCTATTGACATAGTGCCTAGTGCCAGTTCTTGTTTTCCCATGCTTTTTACATCGCAGGAAATCAATACCAAATGGAGTCCAAATGACATGAAACTTTATGATGATTTTTTATGGGCCAAAAGGAAGCAGTTGGGCCCTGGTTGCATCTGGGAGGAGTCCCGAGGAGGGGACAACCCGCCAGGGCGCGCCAGGAGGCCCTGGCGCACCCTGGTGGGTTGTGCCCACCTCGGGTTCCCCTCGGACCACCTCTTTGTTCTATAAATACCCCAAAAATTCCATAAACCTAGGGGAGTCGACGAAATATTCATCTAGCCGCCGCAGAGTCCAGAAACACCAGATCCAATCTAGACACCATCACGGAGGGGTTGAACACTTCCATTGGTGCCTCTCCGATGATGCGTCAGTAGTTATTTGTAGACCTTTGGGTCCATAGTTAGTACCTAGATGGCCTCATCTCTCTCTCTCTTGATTCTCAATACAATGGTCTCTTGGAGATCCATATGATATAACTCTTTTGCGGTGTGTTTGTTGGGATTGATGAACTTCGAGTTTATGATCATATCTATGTTTTTATATCCATGAAAGTATTTGAGTTTCTTTGATCTCTTTTATGCATGATCTCTTATAGCCTCATATTTCTTCTATGATATTTGGGTTTTGTCTGGCCAACTTGATCTATTTATCTTGCAATGGGAAGAGGTGCCCGGTAGTGGGTTCGATCTTATGGTGCTTGATCCCAGTGACAGAAAGGGAACCGACACGTATGTATCATTGCTACTAAGGATAAAAAGACGAGATCTATATCTACCGCCATATAGATAAACGGATTTTGTCTACATCATGTCATCATTCTTATTGCATTACTCCGTTTTTCCATGAACTTAATACACTAGATGCATGCTGGATAGCGGTCGATGTGTGGAGTAATAGTAGTAGATGCATGTAGGAGTCGGTCTACTAATCTTGAACGTGATGCCTATGTAATGATCATTGCTTGGATATCGTCACAATTATTTGAAGTTCTATCAATTGCCCAACAGTAATTTGTTTACCCACTGTTTGCTATTTTTCTTGAGAGAATCCACTGGTGAAATCTACGGCCCCCGGGTCTTATTTCTCATATATTTGCCTTTGCGACCTACTTTTTCCTTGCTTTTATTTTCAGATCTATTAAACGAAAAATACAAAAATACTTTGCTGCACTTTATTTTATTTCTGATATATTTATCCAATCTATTACAACCTTTTACCGTCACACACCAATTTCTGGCGCCGTTACCCGAAAGGGATTGACAACCCCTTTAACACATCGGGTTGCGAGGTGTTGTTATTTATGTGCAAGGGTTGCTTACGTTGTGTTGCTTGGTTATCCTACTGGTTCGATAACCTTGGTTTCATAACTAAGGGAAATACCTACCGCCGCTATGCTGCATCATTCCTCCCTCTTCGGGGAAATACCGACGTAGTTCCAGCTGCCATCAGTCCACTGTTTAATGTCCAGGGGAAATTTAATATTTTGAAAAATGTTAATTCTTTCATGAATAATTGTTAGTGAATATTTGCAACCCATAGAACATTTTTGTTTTACAGTTTGAAGAAATAATAATTTGACTCTATTTTAAATTTGAATTTGAATCGGGTTTGAATCAACGCAAGATTAACAACAATAATCATGGTGATGTGGCATCATTAGTAGAGGGTTACTGTAGTTTAATTATCCGGACATCACAATTCTCCTCCACTACAAGAAATCTTGTCCCGAGATTTAGGGGGCGGAGTAAGGGTGACAGATCTGGTTACGAAATTCTAATGAATCTTCTCGGTCTTGGTTGCTCTTCTCGAAGAAGTCGATCCATTATGTTTATGTCTTCATTTCTCTGTTGCAGGTCATCATGATGAAGTCAGCATCCTTTCTTCGGGAACTCCATCATACTTACGAGAGAATAAAGGGTGGGTACTCCGGGAGAATGGACCCCTGCAAGGTTGACTATCTGGTTGATAACATCGGGGAAGGTGGCGGAAAGTAACTCTCGAATTGAAACTTAAGAAAATATCAAGAGTGAAGTAAGAAGGTACCATGAGAAGTTTCCAGTAGATAGGCAATCATTCGTTACCTAAAACACAGTGTGAAAGGGGTTCAAAGTAATGGGAATAAGTATTCTGTCTGATACCAGAATTGATGATCTTTCGGGAGGTGGCTCGTGAATTATATACGAGGCCACACGCGAGGAATAACTTTGGAAACCGTGGTGTATAGTAGAGTCAGGTTTCGATCCTGTGGAACTATGGGTTATGGGCCCACCATACAAGATAAAGGTAGAAGGAGCAGTGACATCTTGCACAGTCATGATAGCAAGGCATGTCAGAGGGTAGCCTGTCAGTTATGTTGACAACAACATTGGTACCAAGGGCAAGGGACGAAGAGAACCATTTTCTCGCTTGTTGAACGAGGCGGACAAATAGGCAAAGTTCTGGTCCATCGGTGGTTACCAGAATGTCATCGACAAAAGTAACAGGGTCTTACTAACGGAGTGGTACAACGAGGTGTTTACATAAGTGGGGAAATATTACTGCTTATATAGTATAGATCACAAGAAGGGTTAAACAAACCAATGGAAAGGATAAGTGATTATTAGGTTTAAACAAAACAATGGAAAGGAAAATGAGTATACACACATATTTCAGGGGTATATCCTTCCCAAGGACAAGCGGAGCATGATATCCATGACGTGGTAGAGAAAGAAAATGAAGGAAATATGCCCTAGAGGCAATAATAAAGTCGTTATTTATATTTCCTTATATCATGATAAATGTTTATTATTCATGCTACAATTGTATTAACCGGAAACTTAGTACATGTGTGAATACATAGACAAACAGAGTGTCCCTAGTATGCCTCTACTAGACTAGCTCATTGATCAAAGATGGTTAAGTTTCCTGGCCATAGACATGTGTTGTCATTTGATGAATGGGATCACATCATTAGAGAATGATATGATGGATAAGACCCATCTGTTAGCTTAGCACTATGATCGTTTAGTTTATTGCTATTGCTTTCTTCATGACTTATAGATGTTCCTATAACTATGAGATTATGCAACTCCCGAATACCGGAGGAACACTTAGTGTGCTATCAAATATCACGACGTAACTGGGTGATTATAAAGATGCTCTATAGGTGTCTCCGATGGTGTTTGTTGAGTTGGCATAGATCGAGATTAGGATTTGTCACTCCGATTGTCGGAGAGGTATCTTTGAGCCCTCTCGACAATGCACATCGCTATAAGCCTTGAAAGCAATGTGACTAATGAGTTAGTTACGGGATGATGCATCACGGAACGAGTAAAGAGACTTGCCGTTAACATGATTGAACTAGGTATGATGATACCATCGATCGAATCTCGGGCAAGTAACATACCGATGACAAAGGGAACAACGAATGTTGTTGTGCGGTTTGACCGATAAAGATCTTCGTAGAATATGTAGGAGCCAATATGAGAATCCAGGTTCCGCTATTGGTTATTGACCGGTGATATGTCTTGGTCATGTCTACATAGTTCTCGAACCCTTTGGGTCCGCACGCTTAATGTTCAATGACGATATGTATTATGAGTTATGTGATTTGATGTACTGAAGGTTGTTCGGAGTCCTGCATGTGATCATGGACAAGACGAGGAGTCTAGAAATGGTCGAGACATAAAGATTGATATATTGGACCATATTGTTCAGACACCGGAAGTGTTCTGGAGAGTTTCGGATAAAGCCGGAGTGCCGGAGGGTTATCGGAACCCCCCGGAAGTTAATGAGCCACCATGGGCCTTAGATGAGAGAGGGCCGGCTAGGAGGTGGCATGCGCCCCCCAATCCAAATTGGACAAGGGGTGGGGACGATGCCCCCTCCTTCATTTCCCTCCTAGTTGGACTAGGAAAAGGGGGAACCTACTCCTAGTAGGAGCAGGATTCCCCCCTTGGGGCGCGCCCCTTGAGGCCGGCCCGCCCCCTCCTCCCCTCCTTTATATACGAGGGAGGGGGGCACCCCATAGACACACAAGTTGATTTCTTAGCCGTGTGCGGTGCCCCTTGAGGGAGTCCTGGATTAGGGGGTCCTCGGACGATCGGACTATATCCTTTGGTCGGACTGTTGGACTATGAAGATACAAGATTGAAGATTTCGTCCCGTGTCCGAGTGGGACTCTCCTTTGCGTGGAAGGCAAGATTGGCAATTCGGATATGTAGATATCCTCCCTTGTAACCGACTCTGTGTAACCCTAGCCTCCTCCGATGTCTATATAAACCGGAGGTTTAGTCCATAGGACAAGAACAATCATAATCCTAGGCTAGCTTCTAGGGTTTAGCCTCTATGATATCGTGGTAGATCAACTCTTGTAATACTCATATCATCAAGATCAATCAAGCACGAAGTAGGGTATTACCTCCATCGAGAGGGCCCGAACCTGGATAAACATTGTGTCCCCTGCCTCCTGCTACTATCCGCCTTAGACCACAGTTCGGGACCCCCTACCCGAGATCCGCCGGTTTTGACACCAACATTGGTGCATTGAGAGTTCCACTGTGTCGTCACCATAAGGTTTGATGGCTCCTTCGATCATCAGCAACGATGCGATCCAGGGTGAGGTTTTTCTCCCCGGACAGATCTTCGTATTCGGCGGCTTCGTACTGCGGGCCAACTCGCTTGGCCATCTGGAGCAGATCGAGAGCTACGCCCCTGACCATCAGGTCAGGTTTGGAAGCTTGAACTATACTACCACATCCGTGGAGACTTGATCTTCGACGGATTCGAGCCCATGTCAGGTGCGCAGCACAGTCATGACGAGCATGACTTAGCTCTGCCACCGGACGGTGTTCAGGAGATCACACCTGTGGCTACTCCGGCCCTCAATTCGGAGCAGATCATGCCGTCTAAGGACGGGTGGATGGACCCCGCCACGGAGGCCGCACACCCAGCGACGATAGAGCCGAATACTAACTTCACCCCCTATGAGACTTGTATTGCCGGACCCTTGGATTCGTCCCAGGCCATAGGCTCCGAACCGCCCTCGTCCGTGCCTATGGAATCTGATTGGGCACGATCATGGAGCTTACCTCCACGGATATCTTTCAGCACTCGCCCTTGGGCGACGTGCTAAATTCATTGAGATCTCTCTCCTTGCAGGAGACCCTTGGTCGAACTATGTCTGGCTTGAATGGGAAGCGGACGACGAAGAAATTCATTTTCTACCCACCACCCACTTAATAGCCACTGTTGACGACTTAACCGACATGCTTGATTTCGGCTCCGAAGACATCGACGGTATGGACGAGGATGCAGGAGAAGAACAGGAACCACCGCCCACAGGGCGCTGGACAGCCACCTCATCATATGATATATACATGGTGGACACCCACAAAGAAAGCGATGGCAATAAGGCAACGGAGGATAATCCCCTCGAGAAGCAATCTAAGCACCGGCATCATTGGCGCCGCTCTAAGCCCCGCCATAGCAAAATCAGCGATACCGGCACAAGAAACAATAACGCTACGGATAGTGCCGAAGACGAAGACAATCCCCTCCAGCCAGGCTTCGAGCGGGAGGATGGGCAAGCTAGCCCTAAGGAACAGGCGGGCGACGGAGAATCAGAGGATGACAATTACATACCCCTCTCCAATGACGAGGTGAGCCTCGGCGACGAAGAATTTATCGCGCCTGAGGATCCCGTCGAGCAGGAGCGCTTCAAGCACTGTCTTATAGCCACAGCAAAAAGCCTGAAGAAAAAGCAACAACAGCTTCAAGCTAATCAAGATCTGCTAGCGGATAGATGGACTGAGGTGCTGGCAGCCGAGGAATACGAACTCGAGCTCCCAACCAAAAGTTACCCAAAGCACATGTTACTACCCAAACTCGAGGAGCAAGCATTAAATCCTACACTACCAGTGTATGATGCGGCTGACCAGCCACCTCGTGGCCGAGACAAAGCGGCATATCAGCCTGAAGTCCAGCCCGCACCCCGTCGCCAGTCAAACAAAAATACCAAGGTCCGTGGTAACACGTAGGACCTGCGAGAAGTATTCGAAAACAAATCAGGACATAAAAGATCGGTCTACGGATCACGGGGCATGCCCCAACGCGTGACGACAACCGTCACGCTGGATATACTAAAAGAAAATCCGGCCGGGCCGAACAGAGCAGACAAGACTCGTTTGAACTGCGTCATGATATAGCCCGGCACAGACGCACCGCACACCCCCTATGCTTCACTGATGAAGTAATGGATCATGAATTCCCAGAAGGGTTTAAACCCGTGAACATTGAATCATATGACAGCACTACAGACCCCGCGATATGGATAGAGGATTTCTTCCTCCACATTCACATGGCGCGCGGGGATGATCTACACGCCATCAAGTATCTCCCGCTAAAACTCAAGGGGCCGGCTTGGCATTGGCTGAATACCTTGCCGGCAAACTCCATCGAAAGCTGAGAGAACCTGGTAGATGCATTCCTGGACAACTTCTAGGGCACTTATGTGCGGCCACCAGATGCTGACGATTTAAGTCACATAACACAGCAGCCCGGAGAGTTAGCTAGGAAATTCTGGACTCGGTTCCTAATTAAAAAGCACCAAATTGTCGACTGTCCGGATGCCGAAGCCCTTGCGGCCTTTAAACATAACATCCGTGACGAGTGGCTCGCACAACATCTCGGCCAAGAGAAGCCAAAATCCATGGTAGCCCTCACGACACTCATGACCCGCTTTTGCGCGGGCGAGGATAGCTGGTTAGCCCGTAGCAACAACACAACAAGCAACCCTGGCACATCAGAAGCCAGAGATAGCAATGGAAAACCCCGGCGCAACAAACACAAGCGCCGCAAAAATGGTGGAAATGCCGAAGATACGGCAGTCAATGCCGGATTTAGGGGCTCCAAGTCCAGTCAGCGGAATGGGCCACTCAAAAATGACAATTCGGGTCCGTCCAGTCTGGACCGCATACTCGACGACCCATGCCAAATTCATGGCACCCCAGGAACACCAGCCAATCATATCAACAGAGAATGATGGGTCTTCAAACAAGCTGGCAGGTCAGGTGCCAAAAAGAAAGATAAGGGGTCTCAAAAGCGACGATGGCGACGAGGAGCCCAGATCACCGAGTACAGGAGGGCAAAAGAAATCCCCCCCGCAAATCCAAATGGTGAACGTGGTAAATGGCACCTACACTCCCAACCCAGATTGGATGCACACTAAGGGAGTCCTGGATTAGGGGGTGTCCGGATGGCCGGACTATACCTTCGGCCAGACTCCTGGACTATGAAGATACAAGATTGAAGACTTCGTCCCGTGTCCGGAAGGGACTTTCCTTGGCGTGGAAGGCAAGCTTGGCGATACGGATATGTAGATCTCCTACCATTGTAACCGACTCTGTGTAACCCTAGCCCTCTCCGGTGTCTATATAAACCAGAGAGTTTTAGTCCGTAGGATGAACAACAATCATACCATAGGCTAGCTTCTAGGGTTTAGCCTCTCTGATCTCGTGGTAGATCTACTCTTGTACTACCCATATCATCAATATTAATCAAGTAGGACGTAGGGTTTTACCTCCATCTAGAGGGCCCAAACCTAGGTAAAACATCGTGTCCCCTGCCTCCTGTTACCATCCGACCTAGACTGTGACGCCCGGATATTTAAGCTACAGTAATTCTTTGCTAATGATGCCACGTCACTTCGATTACTGTCGCTAATCTCGTGTTAGTTCGGAACTGATTCAAATTCTAATTCAAAATCAAGCATAGACGTTTTCAAATATTAAAACTAAAATGTTTAGAGTGAACCAAATATTGCATAGATAATTATGGTGGAGAAACCACACCTTTATAAAATGTTTAAATAATATGAGATGAATAAAATAGCAGCAAAGCAATTATTCAAATGCTTTAAAATAATAAACAATTTAAAACTATTTTTATTTCAGTGCTAAACGGTTTGTGGCAGTGGCATGAATTGTAACACTATTTTAGGTGCCACTTTTGTATTTTTGGAAACTAAAATAAAACAAATAAGAACTAAAAGAATAAATAAAAGAAAAGAGAAAATAAAC
>NC_041384.1:457674877-457675730 GCF_002162155.2 Triticum dicoccoides | reverse complement strand
TGGGAAACCCCCAGAAGATTTTCCCTTATAACATCCTATCGTTGTAGAGCTGCCCCTTACCTATTCGTAAGTACGATGGAGATCCCGAAGAAAGGATGACAATTGATCATGGTGACTTGAAGCAGTGAAATGAAGACATCAACGAAAGGGATCAACCTCTTAGAAAGGGCAGCCAAGACCGAGAAGACTCGTTAGGTTTTTCGCTACCAACACCTTCGCCCCTTACTCCACCGCTTAAATCTCGGGACGAGATTTCTTGTAGTGGAGGAGAATTGTGACGCCCGGGTATTTAAGCTACAGTAATTCTATGCTAATGATGCCACGTCACTTCGATTACTGTCGCTAATCTCGTGTTAGTTCGGAACCGATTCAAATTCTAATTCAAAATCAAGCAAACAATAAATGTTTTCAAATATTAAAACTAAAATGTTCGGCGTGAACCAAATATTGCATAGATAATTATGGTGGAGAAACCACACCTTTATAAAATGTTTAAATAATATGAGATGAATAAAACAGCAGCAAAGCAATTATTCAAATGCTTTAAAATAATAAACAATTTAAAACTATTTTTATTTCAGTGCTAAACGGTTTGTGGCAGTGGCATGAATTGTAACACTATTTTAGGTGCCACTTTTGTATTTTTGGAAACTAAAATAAAACAAATAAGAACTAAAAGAATAAATAAAAGAAAAGAGAAAATAAACAACAAAAAAAATAAAAGAGACAAAGACCCCCCCCCCCGAGCTGGGCCTCGTCCCCGCAGGCTACAGGGCCGCCAGGCCGGCCCAACCGCGCCCGCTACTAATCCCCTCGGGCGCCAGAAACCCTAGCCCCTCTCCCCCCACTACCC
>NC_041384.1:457591721-457674777 GCF_002162155.2 Triticum dicoccoides | reverse complement strand
CCCATTCTCTCTCTCGCTCGTTCCTCTCCCCTCCCGTGATCCAGATCGAGATCGACCCGATCTCCCCGCCTGGCGCTGCCCGACGCCGCCCGGCGCCCTCCCTCCCATTTGCCGTACCTCCCCGTTGGACTGCCCGTCCCCGACTCTCCCTCGCCGGCTCCGACGCCCCGCGACCACGCCTCTGGATGGACGCCCCGCCACCTCGCCGCTGGATGGACGCCCCGCCGCCTACCGTCGACGCTCGCCTCCCCGACCTCCTCCCCGGCGGACTCCGTCGAGCCTCGCCGGCGAACCCCTGCATCGGGGGTGAGCGAAACTCCCCTCTCCTCTCTGTCTCCCTCGCACGTGCGTCCCTAGCCCGTCGCCGTAGTCACCGCGTCTTGCTCGTCGTGCCGCTCGTGCTCCCCGTCGTGGCCATCGCCCGCATCGCCGCGGCCGTGTGCCGGAGCTCGCGCTCCTGGCAGCACGCGCCCTCCCTCCTGTGCCCGCGCACGCCCCTTGTTCCCGCATCGTCGTGTGCTCGCCCGCGCCTCCCCGCTGCCCTCTGCCGCTAGCTCCCTGCCCTGCCATGGCCTGCCTCCCCTCTCACCTGCAGCCGGCGCCCAGCCCGCCTCGCCGACGCTGGCACGGGCGCCCGCAGCGGCCGCCCGGGTTCGCCTGTTAATGGGCACCTGCCCGTCGTCGCTCTTGCGCTCGCACCCGCGGCAACCGCAGCACCCGAACTCGCTAAGGCCCAGTGGCCCTATGACAATGGGGCCCCACTCCAAAACGTTTTTTTAAATGAAATATAAATAAATATATGAATAACTAATTAATTAATAATTAAAATAATGAATTAATTAAGTTAATTAATCTTGTTTAATTAATCTAATTAAGTAGATAGTTTAATTAAACCCTAATTAGACAAATCAGTCAATGAGGAACGGGACCCACACGTCAGTTGACCAGTCAATGCCTCTGTTGACTGCTGACGTCATGCTGATGTCAGCATGCACTATTCTGGATAATGTTGAATTTAAATAATTAAATAAATCCTAAAAATGAACTAAATCTTTTAAAATTAATATAAAATAAACTGTAGCTCGGATGGAAAAACTTTGTACATGAAAGTTGCTCAGAACGACGAGACGATTCTGGATACGCAGCCCGTTCGTCCGCCACACACCCCTAACCTATCGAACTCGCAACTTTCCCCCTCCGGCTCCTTTGCCCGAAAACGCGAAACACCGGGGATACTTTCCCGGATGTTTCCCCCCTTCACCGGTATCACCTCCTACTGCGTTAGGTCACCTGTAGCACCGCGTATTGCCATGTTACGCTTTGTGATGCTTTGATTGCTCTGTTATTTATTGTGTTCCCCCTCCGTTACTTCTTTCAGGTAGACACCGAGACCGGCGCCGCTGCTGGGTGCCCCGATCGACTACGTTGTTGACGACCCCTCTCTCTTGCCAGAGCAACCAGGCAAGCCCCCCCTTTTGATCACCAGATATCGCATACTCTTCTCTCTACTGCTTGCATTAAGAGTAGTGTAGCATGTTACTGCTTTCCGTTAATCCTATACTGCTGCATAGCCTGTCCTTGCTACTACTGTTGTTACCTTTACCTGCTATCCTACTGCTTAGTATAGGATGCTAGTGTACCATCAGTGGCCCTACACTCTTGTCCGTCTGCCATGCTATACTACTGGGCCGTGATCACTTCGGGAGGTGATCACGGGCATATGCTATATACTTATACTGTTACATTACTTATGATACTGTTCAGAGATGGGGGCTGAAGGGGCAGGTGGCTCCATCCAGGTAGTGGTGGGCCTGGGTTCCTGACGGCCCCTGACTATTACTTTGAGGCGGAGCGACAGGGCAGGTTGAGACCACCTAGGAGAGAGGTAGGCCTGGCCCTGGTCGGCGTTCGTAGATACTTAACACGTTTAACGAGATCTTGGTATTTGTGAGTCTGGCTACTGGCCTATACACACTAACCATCTACGCGGGGACAGTTATGGGCACTCGACATCGTGGTATCTGCCGAAGCCTTCGTGACGTCAGCGACTGAGTGGCGCGCGCCGGATTGGACCGTAAGCCTGCTCTTGTATTAAGGGGGCTAGTTCTGCTTCCGGCCGCGTTCGCAACGTGCAGGTGTGCAAAGGGCGATGGGCCCAGACCCCTGCGCCATAGGGTTTAGACCGGCGTGCTGACCTCTCTGTTGTGCCTAGGTAGGGCTGTGACGTGTTGATCTTCCGAGGCCGGGCATGACCCAGGAAAGTGTGTCCGGCCAAATGGGATCGAGCGTGTTGGGTTATGTGGTGCACCCCTACAGGGAAGTTAATCTATTCGAATAGCCGTGATCTTCGGTAACAGGACGACTTGGAGTTGTACCTTGACCTTATGACAACTAGAATCGGATACTTAATAAAACACACCCTTCCAAGTGCCAGATACAACCGGTGGTCGCTCTCTCACAGGGCGACAAGGGGAGGATCATCGGTTAGGATTATGCTACACGATGCTACTTGGAGGACTTCAGTCTACTCTCTTCTACATGCTGCAAGAAGGAGGCTGCCAGAAGCGTAGTCTTCGACAGGATTAGTTATCCCCCTCTTATTCTGGCAATCTGCAGTTCAGTCCACATATATTAGCCCCTTTTCCATTTGATACCCATGCATATGTAGTGTAGCTCCTTGCTTGCGAGTACTTTGGATGAGTACTCACGGTTGCTTTCTCCCCTTTTTTCCCCATTCCTTTCTTTCTGGTTGTCGCAACCAGATGCTGGAGTCCAGGAGCCAGACGCCACCGTCGATGACGACTCCTACTACACCGGAGGTGTCTACTACTACGTGCTGCCGCTGACGACGACCAAGAGTAGTTAGGAGGATCCTGGGCAGGAGGCCTGCGCCTCTTTCGATCTGTATCCCAGTTTGTGCTAGCCTTCTTAAGGCAAACTTGTTTAACTTATGTCTGTACTCAGATATTGTTGCTTCCGCTGACTCGTCTATGATCGAGCTCTTGTATTCGAGCCCTCGAGGCCCCTGGCTTGTAATATGATGCTTGTATGACTTATTTTATTTGTAGAGTTGTGTTGTGATATCTTCCCGTGAGTCCCTGATCTTGATCGTACACGTTTGCGTGTATGATTAGTGTACGATTAAATCGGGGGCGTCACATAGACGCACAGTTTGGGACCCCCTACCCGAGATCCGCTGGTTTTGACACCGACATTGGTGCTTTCATTGAGCGTTCCTCTGTGTCATCACTTTTTAGGCCCGATGGCTTCTCCGATCATCAATAGCGATGCGATCCAGGGTGAGACTTTTCTCCCCGGACAGATCTTCGTATTCGGCGGCTTTGCACCGCGGGCCAATTCGCTTGGCCATCTAGAGCAGATCGAAAGCTACGCCCCTGGCCATCAGGTCAGATTTGGAAGTTTGAACTACACGGCCGACATTCGCGGAGACTCGATCTTCGATGGATTCGAGCCACAGCCGAGCGCGCCACACAGTCACGATGGGCATGATTTAGCTCTGCCGCCGAACAGTGCCCTGGAGGCCGCACTTGTGTCCGCTCCGACCCCTAGCTCGGAGCCGATCACACCAATCGAGGATAGGTGGTTAGACACCGCCTCAGGGGCTGCAATCTCTACGGCGATCGAGCCGAACACCTGCCCTATTCTCCGCAAAGCCCATGACTCCAAGGAGCCGGACTCCTCTCCAGACTCCGAGCCCTCCGTGCCCCGACCGATCGAACCCGATTGGGCGCCGATCATGGAGTTCACCGCCGCGGACATCTTTCAGCACTCGCCCTTCGGCGATATTCTGAATTCATTAAAGTCTCTCTCTTTATCAGGAGAGCCCTGGCCGGACTATGGTCAACAAGGTTGGGATGCGGATGATGAAGAAATTCAAAGCCCACCCACCACCCACTTCGTAGCCACTGTCGATAATTTAAACAACGTGCTCGACTTCGACTCCGAAGACATCGACGGTATGGACGACGATGTAGGAGATGAACACGGACCAACGCCTATAAGGCACTGGACAGCCACCTCATCTCATGATGTATACATGGTGGACACAGCCAAAGGAAGCGACGACGAGGAACACAGGGATGCAACGTGGGATCATTCACTCGAAAAGCAATCAAAGCGGCGACGTAAGCGCTGCTCCAAGCCCCGCCTTGACAGAGACAGCAGTCATACAGACCCAGCCATAGAGCAGGATGAGCCGGTGGACGATGAACATGCCTTCGAGCAAGCGTCCGAACAGGGAAACTTGGATAAACAAACCTAGCACCCCGTCCCCGGCGAAAACAATAGTCCGGACAACCTTACGCCGGATAAACTCATGGAGCAGAAGAACCTCCACAAAAGGCTCGTCGCCACTGCGCATAGCCTGAAAAAGCAGAAGCGGAAGCTCAAAACTGCGGAATATGCACTCAGAATCAGATGGAGCAAAGTACGCAACACCGCAGATAAATATGCCGACAGTCGCCGCACAAAAAGCTATCCAAAGCGAAAGCTACTGCCTGAATTTGACGAGGAGGCCTTAGAGCCCCCGCAGTCAAAAAATAGGAAAGCCATCCAGTCGGATGGACGACCGCATAGCCAGCATGGAGCGGCAAGCGGCGCCACACACAAGCCGGCACGCGATCCACCAAAGGATCCGCATCAAAAAGACGGCCCAACCAGATCTATATACGGGCCAAGAAAGCAAGCTCTAGTAAGAAATGCAACACAACAAATATCCGAACATCACGGCACACCCAAATACAGGGGTGCCGCACACCCCCTATGTTTCACCGATGAGGTGCTGGACCATGAATTTCCAGTGGGATTCAAGCCCATAAACATAGAGGCGTATGATGGAACAACAGACCCTAGGGTCTGGATCGAGGATTATATCCTCCACATACACATGGCCAGAGGAGATGACCTCCACGCCATAAAATACTTACCCCTCAAGCTTAAAGGGCCAGCCCGGCATTGGCTCAAAAGCCTTCCCGAAAACACCATTGGAAGTTGGGAAGAGCTTGAGGATGCTTTCCGGGCAAATTTTCAAGGGACCTATGTCCGCCCTCTGGATGCAGACGATCTCAGTCACATAACTCAACAGCCCGGAGAGTCAGCCCAGAAATTCTGGAATAGATTTCTTACTAAAAAGAACCAGATAGTCGACTGTCCGGACGCCGAAGCCCTAGCAGCTTTTAAGCACAACGTTCGAGACGAATGGCTCGCCAGACACCTCGGCCAAGAAAAGCCAAGAACAATGGCCGCATTGACAAGCCTCATGACCCTCTTTTGCGCTGGAGAGGACATCTGGTTGGCAAGATGCAGCACCAGTGACCCAAGTACATCCGAAGTTAGGGATGGAAACGGAAAACCCCGACGCAGCAAGGACCAGCGCCGGAATAAGGGAAACAGCCTGAAGAGCACGGCGGTCAATGCCGGATTCAAAAGCTCGCGACAGAATCAGAGAAAGCCGCCCCTCAAGGATAACAGGGACGAGCTATCCAACTTAAACAAAATCTTGGACAAGATATGTCAAATACACAGTACTCCCGGAAGCCCGCGAACCATACCCACAGAGATTGTTGGGTTTTCAAGCAAGCCGGCAAGCTCAACACCGAACACAAGGGGCTCGACACACCAAGTGAGGACGACGACGAACCCCACAAGCAGAGCACCAGGAAACAAAAGGATTTCCCACAAGAAGTCAAAACAGTAAACTTACTTCACGTGACGAACAGAACATCGCCACAAGAGATACGCGCCATACGGCCTATCCCAAAGGAGTCTCTCCAATGGTTGTTAAAACCAATCACCTTCGACTATCAGGATTACTCTAGAAGTATCCGGAACGCAGGCTGGACTGCCTTGGTATTAGATCCAATAATCGGCGGACTCCATTTTACAAATGTCCTGATGGACGGTGGAAGTGGTCTAAACCTGTTATACCAGGACACAATCCGCAACATGGGGATAGACCCAACAAAAATTCGCCATAGCAAAACCTCCTTTCAAGGGGTAACGCCAGGCCCGAATGCCCGTTGCATGGGTTCTCTCCGGCTAGAGGTTATGTTCGGCTCCCCTGATAACTTCCGTTGCGAACAACTAACTTTCCACATCGCCCCATTCTCAAGTAGCTATCAAGCACTGCTGAGACATGAAGCTTTCGCCCACTTTAACGCAATACCGCATTATGCATCTCTTACGCTTAAGATGCCCGGTCCATGAGGCATCATCTCATTAAAGGGAAAACATTGAGTGTTCCTCCCGCGCGGAAAACAGTGCGGCTGCCTTAACAGCCCCACAATAAAGCGGCTTCACCAGCCAAACCATCTAAACAGGTCGTCAAGACCACGAACACGGCTAGACGAGTCCGGCATAAACATACAATTGATAAAGGCTTAATAGCCGTATACCCCTGTACTAGGGGCTCCGCGCATATAAAACAAGAGACAATAAAGCTTAATTTTACCCATTTCGATTCATACTTTGTTTATTTAGTATAACTCATGTTCGGCACGATCTTTCATTAACTAAGTTCCTCTCTTTTACAAATGAACACCGTGCTACGCCCGTCCAGGATACGGCACAATGGAGACACAGGCGCAGACGTGCAGCAGGGACCCCTTCCAAGGATTCTTTTCAGATTAAGACCCCGCGTAAACCTTTTTTACTCTCTCTTGTTGATACACATCCCCTGGTTTCTTGGTATAACCAAGGAGGAGGCTGGCGTTTTGGCACGTGGCCACATCAGAGTTTTGCGCGTACCTGGACACTAGGGGCTTATTACTAAGGGCGTTATCCCGCCCGCCCTCATAAAGACCGAATACCTTAGGGAGTGTTCGGCGTCGCGAGTTTGGCCTTATATGCATGAGCTCCGAATCATGTCTTTGGTCAAATGTTGGGTTTGCCCGGCTCCTGTGTTTTGCTACCTTACGTTCCGCTCTATCAGCTAAGGCGGCACCAGGAGAACTACTGCGATTGTGCCCCGGTTCGGCCAGGCGAGCACCTCAGTAGAGAAAGCCGAAAACCGACTGTCATGATATAGTGTGAGACTGGTCAACCACTCGATGACATACCAGAATCTTTAGGATTCCTCCGCATTAACGAAGGGCCATTTCCGGCCAGGCACATACGCGCCCCGAGTTTGGGCGAGCGCAGGCGCCACCAGGGGCTATATAAGTAGCCTCAATGTCAAACTCCTATGGCTAAGTGAAAGTGATAAAGCATCATAGTCCGATTGCCTAGTTCGCTGCGTATCACCTCCTTTGTAGGACCAAGACATTGGATCAAGTGTGAAAATGCGCCTTCTGCGAACACCCCCGCATTATGTGCGTGGGGGCTGAAGCCGACGACTGCCATCTTTCAGATTATATATACATATATGTTAAACGGCCGCACAAGAGGTATCATAATACTTGTAGGCACAAGTATAAAAAGCTTCTACAATTTATCAAAATATTGTTTCACAATAATACATGCTATTCGAATATAGTATCCTTCGAGCACTGCATCTCTATTAAACGAGCGCCTTGTAGAACTTTCTGAAAATAGCGCTCGGCAGGTACTCGGCTTCCATCCGAGTCTGGGGATGCAACAGCGGTGGCTTCCATTTCCGCCCAGTATGTCTTGACATGGGAAAGAGCCATCCGCGCACCCTCTATGCATGCTGACCTCTTCATCGCATTGATATGCGGCACCGCACCAAGGAACTGCTGCACCAAGTTGAAATAACTTTTCGGCTCTGGTCTCTCTGGCCACAGATGACTCATGACATACTTCATGGCGAGTCCGGACAACCTATTTAGCTCGGCCCATTCGGCCAAACGATCGGCTAATGACAGTGGACGCTCTGGAATGTGGAATTGCGACCAGAAGAGCTTTTCCACTTCGCGATCTTCTTGATCTCGGAAGTGCTCGGCCGCATCTGCGGCACTCGCTGCTAAATCCAGATAGGTGTCCGCCGTACTCCACATCTGGTCTAATGGAGCATGTTTAGGATCACAGAACTTCCTCCGCAGCATAAAGGGCTTTCCAGCCGCGATTTCTCCGGCCTGACACAGCTCCTCCTTCACAGCTCTCATCGCAGAGTGAGCATCCTTGGCATCGGCAATGGCCTTATTCAGGTCCGTCTGTTCCGCCCGATCTTCTTTTTCAAGAAGCTTGCAACGGTCAGCAGCGTTCTTCAGCTTCATGGCCATCTCGGCCATTTCCTTCTTGCTTCGGCAGTGAGCAGCCTGTTCGGCTTTCAGCTCTTCAATTGCCTTTCCGGCAGCCGCATCACTTTTCCTGGCTTGCTCCTTGGCTCGGGCAAGTTCCGCCCGAAGATTCTCCATGGCAGCAGCACCATCTGCATCAAGCGCACACATTGTAAGATACCGGCATAAAGCTCCTCTTACCAGGCGCCGCCGAAGGAATTACATACCTTGTGCCTCGTCAAGCCGCTTGTTGACAAGCGCGATGTCGGCATCTGCCACGTCAAGTTGCCGCTTTAGCTCGGCAAATCCATCAGTCCGGCTGGCCACCGGACACTTCGCCACCTACGTATAAAGGCGACATATTAGACCTGGGATTATGATCCTCTATGCGCCATCACTTTTGACAACACACAGAGTCTCAGGGGCTACTATCTACATAGGGTGCATCTTATTTATGCGCAACTGTCCAAAAAGGGTACATTATTTTGCGTACCTCAAAACCTGTCAGTAAACTCCGGACGGCCTCGTGCAATCTGCTCTCCGCGGATGAAATCCTCTCAATCACCGTACCCATCAATGCACGGTGCTCCTCTGAGATAGATGCTCGCCCTAGCAGATCCTTCAGCTCCTCCGACCGCGCACCAGACGGCGCCGGACTCATCCGATGGCCCTTTTCGAAGGCCGGACACGGAGGGCTTTGGGGGGGCATATGACTACCTTCCGGCCCCGCCGGATTCGAAGAAACCCTCCACGACGATACCTCAGGGTCGCCCGCCTCGCAAGGCGGTACGACAGGGGGAGGCGTTCTGCTCTCCATCATCTCCGGAAGAAGATCCCTCGAAGACGAGCTCTGTTGAGAAGGGCTAAGGTCCGAGCTACAAGGTAAATTTTCGATTACTTTTCTCAGATATAAAGCAGGGATTTCTCTCGTTTCTTAAAAAGAAAACTCCTCTCTACTTACGGCTCGGTGGAGGGCTGATCACCTTGAGGGAATAATTCGGCCGAAGTATCCCCCAGCACAGGACCCTCTGGCGAAGATTTCTTCCCCCGCTTTAAGGCCATGGTCCCCGGGTCTTCAGAGGCGGTCCTCTTCTTCCCCTGAGGAGAGGAATTTTCGATTCCTCCCTTCCGAACAACCTCCTTTGAGGAGGCTGTAGCTCCCTTGTCCCCTCCCTCGCTTCCCTTTGAAGGCACAACCTCCAACATCCTGACTAGCACGGGACCCGACGTGGTCTCGAGGAGGGGGGCCGGACACCTGATTAGCTTTGCTTTCGCTATCCACTCCTGTTTAAAGGACAACTCTTTTAGGGGCAATTTTATGATAAATATGTGGATAGCGAGTCCGGGCACAAGGCTACTTACTTGAGTATTTGGACGATTGCAGCTCAGACCTGCGTCCTCCGTAGAATCTGGACACACTACTTGTGGTCCGAAGAACAATTTGTACATCTCCACGGGCGTCATGCCAAGAAAATGTTGAAGGCATCCATCGGCCTCGAAGGTCGGAACCGGACATTGTCGAAGGTCCGAAGCGCCTGAAATCTGGAGCCTTGGGTGTTGGAACTCGAGGCGAAGGGCGAACTCGTTTGAGATTGAAAGAAAGGAGTAAGGCCTTGGTCTCTTTATAAGAGGTTGAATACCAAGGGCCTTCCTCGTGACTGTTTGGGACTCGCCTTTGATCGAGAAAATATACCAACGGGTACAGTTGGGTTACCCACGCCCGTGTTGATGAGAATCCCGGAATAAGGGGACACGATCTCTGCTTTAGCAAGACGTGCCAAGGAAACTGCCTCACTAAACGCGCTAAGGTGGGACAATAAAACGATTCGAATAAAGACTTGGCCGTGGTGTGATCTCATGCCACGGTATACGTCAGCAGATTAGATTTGTGTAAATATTATTCTCTCTATGGCAATATGTGGAAACTTATTTTGCAGAGCCGGACATTACCTTTGTGTTCAAAATCTTCTATGAAGTACTTGGAGGAGGAGCCTTCCTTGCAATGCCGAAGACAATCTGCGCGCCGGACTCGTCGTCATTGAAGCCTGGTTCAGGGGCTACTGAGGGAGTCCTGGATTAGGGGGTGTCCGGATGGCCGGACTATACCTTCGGCCGGACTCCTGAACTATGAAGATACAAGATTGAAGACTTCGTCCCATTTCTGGAAGGGACTTTCCTTGGCGTGGAAGCAAGCTTGGCGATACGGATATGTAGATCTCCTACCATTGTAACCGACTCTGTGTAACCCTAGCCCTCTCCGGTGTCTATATAAACCGGAGAGTTTTAGTCCGTAGGATGAACAACAATCATACCATAGGCTAGCTTCTAGGGTTTAGCCTCTCTGATCTCGTGGTAGATCTACTCTTGTACTACCCATATCATCAATATTAATCAAGCAGGACGTAGGGTTTTACCTCCATCTAGAGGGCCCGAACCTGGGTAAAACATCGTGTCCCCTGCCTCCTATTACCATCCGACCTAGACGCATAGTTTGGGACCCCCTACCCGAGATCCGCTAGTTTTGACACCAACACACACCCTTAGGGATGTCGACTTAACGGAACTAGTCGTCCCACAATATAAACTAGGGCCGATCACCTTCAACCGCATGGATCGTCCGGTTAACACCAATCAGGGCAATCCAGCCGCACTAGCCCCCGACGCAATAATTGACGGGTTCCACCTCACACGAGTCCTTATGGATAGAGGGAGCAGTCTAAACCTGCTTTACCAGGACACCGTGCGCAAGATGGGCATCGATCATTCGGTGATCAAGCCCACTAAAACCACCTTCAGAGGTATTATACCAGGTATGGAGGCCAGCTGTATAGGCTCCATCGCCCTTGAGGTAGTCTTCGGATCACCAGACAATTACCGTGCCGAAGAGTTAATCTTCGACATCGTTCCCTTTCACAGTGATTATTAGGCACTGCTCGGACGAACCGCGTTCGCTCTATTCAACGCGGTACCACATTATGCCTACCATAAGCTCAAGATGCCCGGTCCGCGCGGCGTCATCATGGTTAATGGCAAGGCCAAACTTCCCCTCGGCACCAAGGAGTATACCGCTGCTTTAACAGCAGAAGCTACAAGTGGCACCTTCCAACCGAACCTCGAGTCGACGGCCCGATTCCCGGACACCGCCAAAGGACTTTGAACTACTTCGCGGCAGGATAGCCCGGCTCGTCCAGAGCTCAATTAAATACTCCGGCGAAGGCCAGGACAGGCAACATACCGCGGCTCAACTGCTCTGCGGCACACGAGCATTCCTTACATTTTGTTTGCATGTTCAACTTTGCGTAGACCAGGACTGGCGATATGGAAGCAGCTCAAACGCACAAGGGAATCCTTAGATATTCCCCGCGATGACCATCCGACTATACTCCGGATCCGCACACAACTTCTTCCCCCTGGTCTCAGCAGGTTCCATAGTCATATTTCGTTTTTATCACATTACCTATACTCACACACATCGACGTACTATTCAAATACAACATGTGGATTTATACAACGCTTATCTACTGTTATTTCTTGTTGAAATTCTTTTGTCAAGTGGCATCCGTACACCGCGATATGCCTTAAATATGCCAGGGGCTTCGTTTTACCCATAATACGACAACAAAGTCCGAACACCTTCATGGAAGTTCGGCACCCCGGACTTATAGCATTATATGCATCAGCTCCGAATCATGTCTTTGGTCAAATGTTGGGTTTTCCAGGCTCCCATGTTTTGCTGCCTTACGTTCCGCTATATCGGCTAAGGCGGCACAGGGAGAACTACTGCGATTGTGTCCCGGTTCTTTCGGACGAGCACCTCAGTAGAGAAAGCTGAAAACTGACTATCATGATACAGGGAGAGCTAGTTAGCTGTTCAAGAGGTTGTAAAATCTTTAAGGATTCCTCCCGCATAATGCCATAACCAATGCAGCATGCGATGGATCGGATTTTCTTACGATCAGGTGCTTATATAGCCCCTCGTGCGGTCTTCCGAACACCAGGGGCTGCGCCTACCTTCCTTTTCTAAAGCTCCTATGGCTAAGTGAGAGTGATAAAGCCCTATAGTCCGATTGCCTAGTTTGTTGTGCTGAACACCTCCTCCAAAGGACCCAAAACTGGGATAAAGAGTGATCAGGTTTATCCCGAACACCCCCGTACTTCCTAGGTGGAGGCAGAAGCCGATGACTGGCCAACTCTCAGGATTAATATATAAAACGGCCATGCAGGAGGATAAACTTTTATATAACAGGCATTAAATAATAGAAATGACCTTGTTCAACATTACAAAGGACAACATGATTGTATTCATGGAAATATAATGTCCTTGGTGCATTGCTCCGCCACAAGGCAGGATCCTTTCAGGATAATTTCATAATAGAATTCGGGCTTGCGGTGCCCCTTCCCCTCTGGCGGTCCCTCAATCATCACCTTTTCAGCATCCATCTTCCCCCAGTGCACCTTTGCGCGGGCGAAGGCCATTCGCGCACCCTCTATACAGACCGACCGCTTGATGATGTCAAGTTGAGGGCAGACACTCACAAGCTGCTTCACGAGCCCGAAGTAGCTGCCTGGAATCGGCTCGGCGGGCCATAGCCGGATAATCAAATCTTTCATGGCAAGCTCGGCTGCCCTATGCAGTTCGATCAACTGTTTCAGTTGGTCGGCAAAAGGCACCGGATAATTCGGTGCCAAATACTGCGACCAGAAGAGCTTATCCGTAGTGTTCCCTTCTTCGGCTCGGTAGAATTGGGCGGCATCTGATATGCTGTGGGGCAGTTCCACAAATACCCCTGGAGAAATCCGAACTCAAGGTTAGAAACATGATTTTATCCTCAAATACTCGCTTTACATGAAAAAAAGCCTTACCCGCCGCGATCGTCCTCGCCTCTTGGATCTCCTGCTGGGCGCCTTGGGTTTCCCCCTGGGCATCGCGCGCGGCCTGATGAGCCCTGGCGAGTTTGAATTCTTTCTCTGTTAAACTCTGCTCCAAGGTCTTGCATTTCTTCACGGACTCTTGAAGCTCCTGCCCAGCTTCAATAACCCTGGCCTCGTGCTTCTCACGAAGAGCCTGCTCTGTGGCTGCCTTTTCCTCGGCCTTGGCAACAGCCTTCCTTAGAGCCTCGACTTCGTTCATCACCCCTGGCGCAAATAAAGAAACATATTTTATCATACTGGAAATTTGCTCGCACTGAACGCGAACAAGGCTTGCACATACCTTGCTTATCTTCCAACTGCCTTTTCAACTGGCCAAGTTCTTCTTTGGCCCGCTCCAGACTTTGATTCAGTCCGGAGACCTCCATAGTATGAGAGGTAGCAGCCGCTATAGACGCCTGCTTATAAAAGAAGAGAGATAGATGTCATCAAGTGAGTCTTCCTGCGAAAATAAAATTGATCATCTGTCCGGTCCTTTCTTGCACCGAACAGTGTATTAGGGGCTACTATCTATACTATGACACTCTTCGAAACCTCATAAAACATACCTCAAAGCCTTTTATAAGGCTGATACAGGCTTCATTCACTCCACTCTCAGCAGACTGAATATCCTTAATCACCGCACCCATCAGGGCACGGTGCTCATCGACGATGGAGGCGCTCTTCAGCGCCACCAACAAAACATCCAGCACCTCTGGTTGGACATAGATTGCCGGTGGAACAGGCACGCCCCCTCCACCGAGGGAGGCCGCCTACTTGATTCTGGAGCCGTATTGGTCTCCGGAATTGCGCCCAGCTGGGAGCCGAATTCAAGATGGCTCCCGCCGTCGACCACCATGGGAATCTTCTCCCCCACGTCTCCGGCCCGCGAAGTTTGACCTCCAGGCGCCGTTTTCACGATCTCTTCCCCCCTCCTTGGTCGGGTGATATGTCTCCAACGTATCTATAATTTTTTATTGCTCCATGCTATATTATCTTCTGTTTTGGACATTATTGGGCTTTATTATTCACTTTTATATTATTTTTGGGACTAACCTATTAACCGGAGGCCCAACCTAGAATTGCTGTTTTTTTTCCTATTTCAGAGTTTCGCAGAAAAAGAATATCAAACGGAGTCCAAACGGAATGAAACCTTCGGGAACGTGATTTTCGGAACGAACATGATCCAGGAGACTTGGACCCTACGTCAAGCAACCAACAGGGAAGCCACGAGGTAGGGGGCGTGCCTACCCCCCCAGGCGCACCCTCCACCCTTGTGGGCCCCCTATTGCTCCACCAACGTACTCTTTCCTCCTATATATACTTGAGAGAAGCCACTAGTGAAACCTATGGCCCCGGGTCTATCTTCCACCATATTAATCTTCCAACACTTAGTTATTTTCATTGCCTTTTATTTTACTTTGCATCTTTATCATAAAAATACCAAAAATATTATCTTATTATATCTATCAGATCTCACTCTCGTAAGTGACCGTGTAGGGATTGACAACCCCTTATCGCGTTGGTTGAGAGGATTTATTTGTTTTGTGTAGGTGTGAGGGACTCGCGCGTAGCCTCCTACTGGATTGATACCTTGGTTCTCAAAAACTGAGGGAAATACTTACGCTACTTTGCTGCATCACCCTTTCCTCTTCAAGGGAAAACCAACGCAGTGCTCAAGAGGTAGCAAGAAGGGTTTCTGGCGCCGTTGCCAGGGAAGTCTACGCAAAAGTCAACATACCAAGTACCCATCACAAACCCTTATCTCCCACATTACATTATTTTCCATTTGCCTCTCATTTTCCTCTCCCCCACTTCACCCTTGCCATTTTATTCGCCCTCTCTCTCTATCCTCCCTCTCTTTCTCTATTTGCCTCTTTTTTTGCCCGTTCCTCATTTGCTTGTGTGTTGGATTGCTTGCTTGTCATGATGGCTCAAGATAACACTAAATTGTGTGACTTTACCAATACCAACAACAATGATTTTATTAGCATTCCGATTACTCCTCTTACTGATGCTGAATCTTGTGAAATTAATGCTGCCTTGCTGAATCTTGTCATGAAAGATCTGTTTTCCGGCCTTCCTAGTGAAGATGCCGCTACCCATCTAAATATCTTCGTTGATTTGTGTGATATGCAAAAGAAGAAATATGTGGACAATGATATTGTTAAATTGAAGCTATTTCCTTTTTCGCTTAGAGATCGTGCTAAAGCTTGGTTTTCGTCTTTGCCTAAAAATAGTATTGATTCTTGGAATAAGTGCAAAGATGCTTTTATCTCTAAGTATTTTCCTCCCGCTAAGATCATCTCTCTTAGAAACAATATTATGAATTTTTAGCAACTTGATCATGATCATGTTGCACAAGCTTGGGAGAGGATGAAATTAATGATACGTAATTGCCCAACACATGGTTTGAATTTGTGGATGATTATACAAATTTTTTATGCCGGACTGAATTTTGCTTCTAGAAATCTTTTAGATTCGGCCGCGGAAGGCACTTTTATGGAAATCACTTTAGGAGAAGCTACTAAACTCCTAGATAATATTATCGTTAATTATTCTCAATGGCACACTGAAAGATCTACTAATAAAAAGTGCATGCGATAGAAGAAATTAATGTTTTGAGTGGAAAGTTGGATGAACTTATGAAATTATTTGCTACTAAGAGTGTTTATTCTAATCCTAATGATATTCCTTTGTCTACTTTGATTGAGAATAATAATGAATCTATGGATGTGAATTTTGTTGGTAGGAATAATTTTGGTAACAACGCGTATAGAGGAAACTTTAATCCTAGGCATTATCCTAGTAATTCCGCTAATAATTATGGTAATTCCTACAACAATTCTTATGGAAATTTTAATAATATGCCCTCTGAATTTGAGATTAGTGTTAAGGAATTTATGAATTCACAAAAGAATTTCAATGCTTTGCTTGAAGAGAAATTGCTTAAAGTTGATGATTTGGCTAGGAACGTTGATAGAATTTCTCTTGATGTCGATTCTTTAAAACTTAGATCTATTCCTCCTAAGCATGATATCAATGAGTCTCTCAAAGCCATTTGAATTTCCATTGATGAGTGCAAAGAAAGAACCGCTAGGATGCGTGCTAAGAAATATTCCTTTATAAGAGTGTGTTCTTCTAGTTTCCATGATAATAAAGATGAAGATCTAAAAGTTATTGATGTGTCCCCTATTAAATATTTGTTTTGCAATATGAATCTTGATAATGATGGGACTGAATATGATCCACCTTTACCTAGAAGGCGTTCCAAAAATTCGGAGTTTTTAGATCTTGATGCTAAATTTGATAAATGTGGGATTGAAGAGATAAAAACTCTAGATGTTAATGAACCTACTATTTTGGATTTCAAGGAATTTAATTATTATAGCTGCTTTTTGATAGATTGTATTTCCTTGTTGAAATCCGTGCTAAATTCTCCTCATGCTTATAGTCAAAATAAAGCTTTTACCAAACATATTGTTGATGCTTTGATGCAATCTTATGAAGAAAAACTTAAGTTGGAAGTTTCTATCCCTAGAAAACTTTATGATGAGTGGGAAACAACTATTAAAATTAAAATTAAAGATCATGAATGCTATGCTTTGTGTGATTTGGGCGCTAGTGTTTCCATGATTCCAAAGACTTTGTGTGATTTGTTACGTTTCCGTGAATTTGATGATTGCTCTTTAAACTTGCACCTTGCGGATTCCACTATTAAGAAACCTATGGGAAGAATTAATGATGCTCTTGTTGTTGCAAATAGGAACTATGTGCCCGTAGGTTTTATTGTTCTTGACATAGATTGCAATCCTTCATGTCCTATTATTTTTGGTAGACCTTTCCTTAGAACAATTGGTGCAATTATTGATATGAAGGAAGGAAATATTAGATTCCAATTTCCGTTAAGGAAAGGCATGGAACACTTTCCTATAAAGAAAATTAAATTACCTTATGAATCTATTATGAGAGCCATTTATGGATTGCCTACCAAAGATGGCAATACCTAGATCTATCCTTGCTTTTTATGCCTAGCTAGGGGCATTAAACGATAGCGCTTGTCGGGAGGCAACCCAATTTTATTTTTATTCCTTGATTTTTGCTCCTGTTTAGTAATAAATAATTTATCTATCATCTTTTTTGGTTGTATTTTTTGTGTTTAATTAGTATTTGTGCCAAGTAGAACCGTTGGGAAGACTTGGGGAAAGTCTTGTTAATCTTGCTGTAAAAAACAGAAATTTTAGCGCTCACGAGAACTGCTGCCATTTTTATTTGGAAAGGGATATTTAGTTAATTATTTTTTAAGATGATTAATATATAAATTGCTCACGTCCAGAAATTTATTTTAGAATTTTTGGGGTTCCAGATCTTTCTCTAGCTACAGATTACTACAGAATGTTCTGTTTTTGACAGATTCTGTTTTTCGTGTGTTGTTTGCTTATTTTGATGAATGTATGGCTAGTAAAATAGTTTATAAACCATAGAGAAGTTGGAATACATTAGGTTTAACACCAATATAAATAAATAATGAGTTAATTACAGTACCTTGAAGTGGTGTTTTGTTTTCTTTCACTAACGGAGCTCACGAGATTTTCTACTTTAAGTTTTGTGTTGTGAAGTTTTCAAGTTTTGGGTAAGGATTTGATGGATTATGGAACAAGGAGTGGAAAGAGCCTAAGCTTGGGGATGACCATGGAGCCCCCAAGATAATCTAAGGACACCAAAAAGCCAAAGCTTGGGGATGCCCCGGAAGGCATCCCCTCTTTCGTCTACTTCCATCGGTAACTTTACTTGGAGCTATATTTTTATTCACCACATGATATGTGTTTTGTTTGGAGCATCTTGTATGATTTGAGTCTTTGATTTTTAGTTTACCACAATCATATTTGCTGTACACACCTTTTGAGAGAGGCACACATGATTCAGAAATTATTAATACTCTATGTGCTTCACTTATATCTTTTGAGTTATATAGTTTTGCTTTAGTACTTCACTTATATATTTTAGAGCACGGTGGTGGATTTGTTTTATAGAAACTATTAATATCTCATGCTTCACTTAGATTATTTTGAGATTCTTAAATAGCATGGTAATTTGCTTAAATAATCCTAATATGCTACGTATTCAAGATTAGTAAAAACTTTCTTATGAGTGTTTTGAATACTAAGAGAAGTTTGATGCTTGATGATTGTTTTGAGATATGGAGGTAGTGATATTAAAGTTGTGCTAGTTGAGTAGTTGTTAATTTGAGAAATACTTGTGTTGAAGTTTGCAAGTCCCGTAGCATGCACGTATGGTAAACGTTATGTAACAAATTTGAAACATGAGGTGTTCTTTGATTGTCCTCCTTATGAGTGGCGGTCGGGGACGAGCGATGGTCTTTTCCTACCAATCTACCCCCTAGGAGCATGCGTGTAGTGCTTGGTTTTTGATGACTTGTAGATCTTTGCAATAAGTATGTGAGTTCTTTATGACTAATGTTGAGTCCATGGATTATACACACTCTCACCTTTCCATCATTGCTAGCCTCTTCGGTACCGTGCATTGCCCTTTCTCACATTGAGAGTTGGTGCAAACTTCGCCGGTGCATCCAAACCCCGTGATATGACACGCTCTTTCACACATAAACCTCCTTATATCGTCCTCAAAACAGCCACCATACCTACCTATTATGGCATTTCCATAGCCATTTCGAGATATATTTCCATGCAACTTTCCACCACCCCGTTTATCATGACACATTCACCATTGTCATATTGTTTAGCATGATCATGTAGTTGACATAGTATTTGTGGCAAAGCCACCGTTCATAATTCTTTCATACATGTCACTCTTGGTTCATTGCATATCCCGGTACACCGCCGGAGGCATTCATATGGAGTCATACTTGTTCTAGTATCGAGTTGTAATCATTGAGTTGTAAATAAATAGAAGTGTGATGATAATCATTTAATAGAGAATTGTCCCAATAAAAAAAGAGAAAGGCCAAAAAAAAAGAAGGCCCAAAAAAAGAAATGAGAAGGGACAATGCTACTATCCTTTTTTTTTCCACACTTGTGCTTCAAAGTATCACCATGATCTTCATGATAGAGAGTCTCTTGTTTTGTCACTTTCATATACTAGTGGGAATTTTTCATTATAGAACTTGGCTTGTATATTCCAACAATGGGCCTCCTCAAGTTCCCTAGGTCTTCATGAGCAAGCAAGTTGGATCCACACCCACTAGTTTCTTTTGTTGAGCTTTCATACATTTATAGCTCTAGTGCATCCGTTGCATGGCAATCCCTACTCCTTGCATTAACATCAATCGATGGGCATCTCCATAGCTCATTTATTAGCCTCGTTGATGTGAGACTTTCTCCTTTTTTGTCTTCTCCACATAACCCCCATCATTATACTCTATTCCACCCATAGTGCTATATCCATGGCTCACGCTCATGTATTGCGTGAAGGTTTATAAAGTTTGAGATTACTAAAGTATGAAACAATTGCTTGGCTTGTCATCGGGGTTGTGCATGATGAGAGCATTCTTGTGTGACGAAAATGGAGCATGACTAAACTATATGATTTTGTAGGGATGGACTTTCTTTGGCCATGTTATTTTGAGAAGACATAATTGCTTAGTTAGTATGCTTGAAGTATTATTATTTCTATGTCAATATTAAACTTTTATCTTGAATCTTTCGGATCTGAATATTCATGCCACAATTAAGAAGAATTACATTGAAATTATGCCTAGTAGCATTCCACATCAAAAATTCTGTTTTTATCATTTACCTACTCGAGGACGACCAGGAATTAAGCTTGGGGATGCTTGATACGTCTCCAATGTATCTATAATTTTTGATTGCTCCATGCTATATTATCTTCTGTTTTGGACATTATTGGGCTTTATTATTCACTTTTATATTATTTTTTGGACTAACCTATTAACCAGAGGCCCAGCCCAGAATTGCTGTTTTTTTGCCTATTTCAGAGTTTCGCAGAAAAAGAATATCAAACGGAGTCCAAACGGAATGAAACCTTCGGGAACGTGATTTTCGGAACGAACATGATCCAGGAGACTTGGACCCTACATCAAGCAACCAACAGGGAAGCCACGAGGTAGGGGGGCACGCCTAGCCCCCAGGCGCGCCCTCCACCCTTGTGGGCCCCCTATTGCTCCACCGACATACTCCTTCCTCCTATATATACCTACGTACCCCCAAACGATCAGAAACGGAGCCAAAACCCTAATTCCACCGCCGTAACTTTCTGTATCCACGAGATCCCATCTTGGGGCCTGTCCCGGAGCTCCACGGGAGGGGGCATCGATCACGGAGGGCTTCTACATCAACACCATAGCCTCTCCGATGATGTGTGAGTAGTTTACCTCAGACCTTCGGGTCCATAGTTATTAGCTAGATGGCTTCTTCTCTCTTTTTGGATCTCAATACAATGTTCTCCCCCTCTCTCTCGTGGAGATCTATTCGATGTAATCTTCTTTTGCGGTGTGTTTGTTGAGACCGATGAATTGCGGGTTTATGATCAAGTTTATCTATGAACAATATTTGTATTTTCTGAATTCTTTTATGTATGATTGGTTATCTTTGCAAGTCTCTTCGAATTATCAGTTTGGTTTGGCCTACTAGATTGATCTTTCTTGCAATGGGAGAAGTGCTTAGCTTTGGGTTCAATCTTGTGGTGTCCTTTCCGAGTGACAGTAGGGGCAGCAAGGCACGTATTGTATTGTTTCCATCGAGGATAACAAGATGGTTTTTTTATCATATTGCATGAATTTATCCCTCTACATCATGTCATCTTGCTTAAAGCGTTACTCTGTTCTTATGAACTTAATACTCTAGATGCATGCTGGATAGCGGTCGATGTGTGGAGTAATAGTAGTAGATGCAGGCAGGAGTCGGTCTACTTATCTCGGACGTGATGCCTATATACATGATCATACCTAGATATTCTCATAACTATGCTCAATTCTGTCAATTGCTCAACAGTAATTTGTTCACCCACCGTAAAATATTTGAGAGAAGCCACTAGTGAAACCTATGGCCCCCGGGTCTATCTTCCATCATATTAATCTTCCAACACTTCGTTATTTTCATTGCCTTTTATTTTACTTTGCATCTTTATCATAAAAATACCAAAAATATTATCTTATCATATCTATCAGATCTCACTCTCGTAAGTGACCTTGTAGGGATTGACAACCCCTTATCGCGTTGGTTGCGAGGATTTATTTGTTTTGTGTAGGTGCGAGGGACTCGCGCGTAGCCTCCTACTGGATTGATACCTTGGTTCTCAAAAACTGAGGGAAATACTTACGCTACTTTGCTGCATCACCCTTTCCTCTTCAAGGGAAAACCAACGCAGTGCTCAAGAGGTAGCACCAGGGTCCTTCTGGGACGAAGCCTCGATGTTATTCACATATTTGGGGGAAGGGGCCTTCGGGGGCGTCCCGCTCTCCATAGCATCCGAGCTCAGCAAATCCTCGGATGAGGATCGTTCGGTGCGGGACCTCGCGACTACAAAAAATATAGCTTAGGCTAAAATATCATGCCATGATGAGTCTGGACGCATAAACATGTTTGGATTTTATACTCACGAGTTCACCAGGGGCTGGGCCCCTGGGTCCCACGCCGGGCTGCTGTCGGCGGCGGCAGTGGACTCTTCCAGAAGAGGAGCTTTTCCCCTTTTAGGAGACTCGGCCTCCAAGTGTATGGAGGCCACCCTTTTCTTTCTTCCCCCCACTGGGGATTCGTCTTCCTCCTTGTCCTCGTCCTCTTCGGAGGCAGAACGGACGTTGGATCCTTCGGATATTGTGTCCGAAGTGCAGCGACGACGAAGGCCGCCCCAGGTCTTTTTGGCCTCCTTCTCAGCCTTCTTCTTCGGCGCCTTATACGGTGCCAGGACCAACATCTTCATCGGAAGTGGGCCGGCCGGTTCTTCGACCAATGGGGCCGGACAGTGGATCCGCCCCGCCTTCTTCACCCAGCCCTAGGGGACTCGAGGAAAACACATTAAGCATTTCCCTTGGGTTATGCGGATAAAATGCGTAAAAACTTACCGAGCTTGCAGGGCGGGACAGTTGGTACCCGCGGTCCTCAACCGAGTCCGGCCATGATTTGCCGGACTTGAAAAGCACCTTACAGATGTCTTTGTGCGAGGAGCCAAAGAGCTCTCGTAGGGTCTGGTGCTTGGCCGAATCGATTTCCCATAGATTGCAAGTCCGGTGGTGAAAAGGCAGGATCTGGCGAACTAACATCACATGGACTACATTGACAAGTTCGATATTCTTGTCTTCCATATCTTTAACGTGCGTCTGAAGCACAAACAGTTCATCGGACGAAGACCAGTTCAGGCCCTTCTTGGGCCAGGACGTAAGCCGCAGAGGGGCTCCAGATCGAAACTCTGGAGCAGCGGCCCATACCGTGCCGCGCGGCTCAGTGATGTAAAACCACTGCTGTTGCTACTCTTTGACGGAATCATTAAAAGTACATGTTGGCCATGTAATGTTGGGCATCTTGCTCACCATAGCGCCCCCGCACTCAGCATGCTCGCTGCTCACCACCTTGCGCTTCACATTAAAGATCTTCAGCCACAAGCCGAAGTGTGGCAAGATGCGGAGAAAGGCCTCGCACACGACGATGAATGTCGAGATGTTGAGGAAGGAGTTGGGGGATAGATCATGAAAATCGATCCCGTAATAATACATGATGCCGCGAACGAACGGGTGGAGGGGAAACCCTAGCCCGCGGACAAAATGAGGGAGGAATACAACCCTCTCTTGGGGTTCTGGAGTAGGAACGATCTGTCCCGCCGTCGGGAGAGGGTGGCCGATTTTTTGGCCAGATACTCGGCCTCCCGAAGCTTTTTGATATGCTTCTCCTGGACGGCAGAGGCCATCCACTTGCCACCTGCTCTGGATCCGGACATTTTTGGAAGGCCTTTGTGGGCGGAGAAGACGAATGCTCGGGCGCTGGAGCTCGGGCGAAGGGGAATGGATCGGGAAGAAGAAGGCGTGGGTGCGAAAGGGAGTCCTTATCCCCTTATAAAGGCAGCAGGGATTCTGTGCCTCCCCACTTGCCTGGTAAACTCGCTTATTGCCCAAGCGCCGTGATTGATGGCGCGGTTGGGTTACCCACACCCGTATTCATGAGAATCCCGTGATAAGGGGACACGATCTCTGCTTCGACAAGACGTGCCAAGAAAGCCGCCTCGCAATATGTGCAGTAGCTGGTTGAGAAAAACGGTTCGAATAATGACCGGGCCATGGCGTGATGTCACACTATGAAATTTGTTGGTATATTAGATTTGTGGGGTATTATACTCTCTACAGCGGTATGTGGAATTTGTTTTGCAGAGCCGGACACTATCCTTGTGTTCGAAATCTTCTATGGAGTATTCAGAGGAAGAACCCGCCTTGCTATGCCGAAGACAATCTGCGCGCCGGACTCATCGTGATTGAAGCCTGGTTCAGGGGCTACTGAGGGAGTCCTGGATTAGGGGGTCCTCGGACGGTCGGACTATATCCTTTGGCCAGACTATTGGACTATGAAGATACAAGATTGAGGACTTCGTCCCATGTCCGGGTGGGACTCTCCTTTGCGTGGAAGGCAAGCTTGGCAATTCGGATATGTAGATCTCCTCCCTTGTAACCAACTCCGTGTAACCCCAGCCCCCTCCGGTGTCTATATAAACCGGAGGGTTTAGTCCGTAGGACAAGAACAATCATAATCATAGGCTAGCTTCTAGGGTTTAGCCTCTACGATCTCGTGGTAGATCAACTCTTGTAATACACATATCATCAAGATCAATCAAGCAGGAAGTAGGGTATTACCTCCATCAAGAGGGCCCAAACCTGGGTAAACATTGTGTCCCCTGCCTCCTGTTACCATCCGCCTTAGACGCATAGTTCGGGACCCCCTACCCGAGATCCGCCGGTTTTGACACCGACACCCCCCTCCACAGATCTCCACCTCGGTCATATTGTCGTAGTGCTTAGGCTAAGCCTTGCGTTGGTAAATTCATCATCGCCATCACCACGCTGTTGTGCTGACGAAACTCTCCCTCAGCCTCAGCTGGATCTAGAGTTAGAGGGACGTCACCGAGCTGAACGTGTGCAGATCGCAGAGGTGTCGTGCGTTCGGTACTTGATCGATTGGATCGCGAAGACATTTGACTACATCAACCGCGTTACTAAACGCTTTTGCCTTCGGTCTACGAGGGTACGTAGACACACTCTCCCCTCTCGTTGCTATGCATGTCCTAGATAGATCTTGCATGATCGTAGGATTTTTTTTGAAATATTGTGTTCCCCAACAGTGGCATCCGAGCCAGGTCTATGCATAGATGTTATATGCACGAGTAGAACACAAAGAGTTGTGGGCGATAATAGTCATACTGCTTACCAGCATGTCATACTTTGATTCGGCGGTATTGTTGGATGAAGTGGCCCAGACCGACAATACATGATCGTGTTCATGATACTGGTTCTACTGACGGGCTTCACACACAGGTGGCTAGTGGGTGTCTGTTTCTCCAGCTTTAGTTGAATCGAGTGTGACTATGCTCGGTCCTTGTTGAAGGTTTAAACAGCACACTTGACAAAAAATTGTTGTGGTTTTTGATGCGTAGGTAAGAACGGTTCTTGCTAAGCCCGTAGGAGCCACGTAAAACTCGCAACAACAAAGTAGAGGACGTCTAACTTGTTTTTGCAGGGCATGTTGTGCTGTGATATGGTCAAGACGTGATTATATAAATTGTTGTATGAGATGATCATGTTTTGTAACACAGTTATCGGCAACTGGCAGGAGCCATATGGTTGTCGCTTTATTATATGAAATGCAATCGCCATGTAATTGCTTTACTTTATCACTAAGCGGTAGCGATAGTCGTAGAAGCAATAGTTGGCGAGACGACAAAGATGCTACGATGGAGATCAAGGTGTCAAGCCGGTGACAATGGAGATCATGACGGTGCTTTGGAGATGGAGATCAAAGGCACAAGATGATGATGGCCATATCATATCACTTATATTGATTGCATGTGATGTTTATCCTTTATGCATCTTATTTTGCTTAGTACGACAGTAGCATTATAAGATGATCTCTCACTAAATTTCAAGGTATAAGTGTTCTCCCTGAGTATGCACCGTTGCTACAGTTTATCGTGCCAAGACACCACGTGATGACCGGGTGTGATAAGCTCTACGTTCACATACAATGGGTGCAAGTCAGTTTTGCACAAGCAGAGTACACGGGTTAAACTTGATGAGCCTATCATATACAGATATGGCCTCAGAACACTAAGACCGAAAGGTCGAGCGTGAATCATATAGTAGATATGATCAACATAGTGATGTTCACCATTGAAAACTACTCCATCTCATGTGATGATCGGACATGGTTTAGTTGATATGGATCACGTGATCAGTTAGATGATTAGAGGGATGTCTATCTAAGTGGCAGTTCTTAAGTAGTATGATTAATTGAGCTTTAATTTATCATGAAATTAATACCTGATAGTATTTTGCATGTCTATGTTGTTGTAGATAAATGGCCCGTGCTACTGTTCCTTTGAATTTTAATGCGTTCCTAGAGAAAGTTAAGTTGAAAGATGATGGTAGAAACTACACGGACTGGGTCCATAACTTGAGGATTATCCTCATTGCTGCACAGAAGAATTACGTCCTGGAAGAACCGCTAGGTGCTAGGTGTGCTGCAGATGCTGATGACTACTCGATAGTTCAGTGTGCCATGCTTTACGTCTTAGAACCGGGACTTCAACAACGTTTTGAACGTCATGGAGCATATGGGATGTTCCAGTAGTTGAAGTTAATATTTCAAGCAAATGCTCGGATTGAGAGATATGAAGTCTCCAATAAGTTCTACAACTGCAAGATGGAGGAGAATAGTTCTATCAGTGAACATATACTCAGAATGTCTGGGTACCACAACCACTTGACTCAACTGGGAGTTAATCTTCGTGATGATAGTGTCATTGGCAGAGTTCTTCAATCACTACCACCAAGCTACAAAAGCTTTGTGATAAACTATAATATGCAAGGGATGGATAAGACAATTCCCGAGCTCTTCGCAATGCTAAAGGCTACGGAGGTAGAAATCAAGAAGGATCATCAAGTGCTAATGGTCAACAAGACCACTAGTTTCAAGAAAAAGGGCAAAGGGAAGAAGTGGAACTTCAAGAAGAACGGCAAGCAAGTTGTTGCTCAAGTGAAGAAGCCCAAGTCTGGACCTAAGCCTAAGACTGAGTGCTTCTACTACAACGGGACTGGTCACTGGAAGCGGAACTGCCCCAAGTATTTGGCGGATAAGAAGGATGGCAAAGCGAAAGGTATATTTCATATACATGTTATTGATGTGTACCTTACTAATGCTCGCAGTAGTGCCTAGGTATTTGATACTAGTTTTGTTGCTAATATTTGCAACTCTAAACAGGGGCTATGGATTAAGCGAAGATTGGCTAAGGACGAGGTGACGATGCGTGTGGGAAATGGTTCCAAAGTCGATGTGATTGCGGTCGGCACGCTACCTCTACATCTACCTTCGGGATTAGTTTTAGACCTGAATAATTGTTATTTGGTGCCAGCGTTGAGCATGAACATTATATCTGGATCTTGTTTGATGTGAGACGGTTATTCATTTAAATCGGAGAATAATGGTTGTTCTATTTATATGAGTAATATCTTTTATGGTCATGCACCCTTGATGAGTGGTCTATTTTTATTGAATTCTCGATAGTAGTGATACACATATTCATAGTATTGAAGCCAAAAGATATAATTTTAATAATGATAGTGCAACTTATTTGTGGCACTGTCATTTGGGCATATTGGTGTAAAGTGCATGAAGAAACTCCATGCTGATGGGCTTTTGGAATCACTTGATGCTTGCGAACCATGCCTCATGGGCAAGATGACTAAAACTCCGTTCTCCGGAACAATGGAGCGAGCAACAGACATGTTGGAAATAATACATACTGATGTATGCGGTCCGATGAGTGTTGATGCTCGCGGCGGGTATCGTTATTTTCTGACCTTCACAGATGATTTGAGCAGATATGGGTATCCCTAGCCCATTGATTAGCCTCGTCGATGTGAGACTTTCTCCTTTTTTGTCTTCTCCACATAACCCCCTATCATTATTCTATTCCACCCATAGTGCTATATCCATGGCTCACGCTCATGTATTGCGTGAAAGTTGAAAAAGTTTGAGATTACTAAAGTATGAAACAATTGCTTGGCTTGTCAATCGGGGTTGTGCAAGATGAGAGAATTCTTGTGTGACGAAAATGGAGCATGACCAAACTATATGATTTTGTAGGGATGAACTTTCTTTTGCCATGTTATTTTGAGAAGACACAATTGCTTAGTTAGTATGCTTGAAGTATTATTATTTTTATGTCAATATTAAACTTTTGTCTTGAATCTCTCGGCTCTGAACATTCATACCACAATAAAGAAAATTACATTGAGAATTATGCTAGGTAGCATTCCACACAAAAAATTCTATTTTTATCATTTACCTACTCGAGGACGAGCAGGAATTAAGCTTGGGGATGCTTGATATGTCTCCAACGTATCTATAATTTTTGATTGTTCCATGCTATTATATTATCTGTTTTGGGTGTTAGCGGGCTTATTTATACACTTTTATATTATTTTTGGGACTAATCTACTAACCCAAGGCCCAGTGCAAATTGTTGTTTTTTGCCTATTTCAGTGTTTCGCAGAAAAGGAATATCAAACGGAATAAAACCTTCGGGAGAGTTATTTTTGTAACAAACGTGATCCAGGGGACTTGGAGTGGACGTCAAGCAACCAACATGGAGTCCACGAGGCAGGGGGCGTGCCTACCCCCTGGGCGCGCCCTCCCCCCTCGTGGCTCCACCGACCTATTTCTTCCTCCTATCTATATTCATATACCCCGAAAACAGCCAGGAGCACCACGAAACCCTATTTCCACTGCCGCAACCTTTTGTACCCAAGAGATCCCATCTTGGGGACTTTTCCGGAGCTCCACCGGAGGGGGAATCAATCACGGAGGGCCTCTACATCAACTCCATGGCCCCTCCGATGATGTGTGAGTAGTTTACCTCAGACCTTCGGGTCCATAGTTATTAGCTAGATGGCTTCTTCTCTCTCTTTGGACCTCGATACAATGTTCTCCTCGATCTTCTTGGAGATCTATTTGATGTAACTCTTTTTATGGTGTGTTTGTCGAGATCCAATGAATTGTGGGTTTATGACCAAGTTTATCTATGAACAATATTTGATTCTTCTCCGAAATCTTTTATGTATGATTGGTTATCTTTGCAAGTCTCTTTGAATTATCAGTTTGGTTTGGCCTACTAGACTGATCTTCAATGGGAGAAGTGCTTAGCTTTGGGTTCAATCTTACGGTGTCCTTTCCCAGTGACAGCAGGGGCAGCAAGGCACGCATTGTATTGTTGCCATCGAGGATAAAAAGATGGGGTTTACATCATATTGCTTGAGTTTATCCCTCTACATCATGTCATCTTGCCTAATGCATTACTCTGTTCTTATGAACTTAATACTCTAGATGCATGCTGGATAGCGGTCGATGTGTGCAGTAATAGTAGTAGATGCAAAATCGTTTCGGTCTACTTGTCACGGACATGATGCCTATATACATGATCATGCCTAGATATTCTCATAATTATGCACTTTTCTATCAATTGCTCGACAGTAATTTATTCACCCACCGTAATACTTATGCTATCTTGAGAGAAGCCACTAGTGAAACCTACGGCCCCTGGGTCTATTCTCCTTTATATTAATCTCCCATCAACAAGCTATTTCTGGCATCGTTTATTTTGCAATCTTTACTTTCAATCTATGTCATAAAAATACCAAAAATATTTAACTTATTATTATTATTATCTCTATCAGATCTCACTCTCGTAAGTGACCGTGAGGAATTGACAACCCCTTTATCGCGTTGGTTGCAAGGTTCTTATTTGTTTGTGTAGGTACGAGGGACTTGCATGTAGTCTCCTACTAGATTGATACCTTGGTTCTCAAAAACTGAGGGAAATACTTACGCTACTTTGCTGCATCACCCTTTCCTCTTCAAGGGAAAACCAACGCAGTGCTCAAGAGGTAGCATTCCTCAACCTTTCACAGAGGAGAGGCAGAGGCACGGCATGGCGTGCATCCACTGCCCGCCATGGCTCAATGGCCGACGCGTGCTGTCGCTAAAGTGTCACGAAGGTGGATAAGGTCGTCCTCGACCTCGTCGACAAACCCTAGACCTCTCATTCGCCCCCCTCGTCTCGCCCCCTTTGGTTTAACAGTCACCCAAGCTCGGCCGTCGTCGCACCATGTTGTTGGCGTGACCACCGGCCTCCTCTCGTCGCCTCGCACTATCCAGGAGCGTCCCCGCGTTCGTCCACGCCGATCCCGCCCTCCAGCTTGGCCCCGCGACGCTCCCTTAACCGGATCGACCCCGTCCACGCTCGTCGGCCTTGCCCTGCCTCGCCGAGGTCTCGCTTCTCCGGCGTCTCCCCGGCCTCCCCGAGCACGCCAACCACCTCTCGGTGAGATCCTCCGTCCAACCCCCTGCCCCCTTCTTTTTCTCCGCCATAGATCGCTGCATCGCCTCGCCTGTGCTCGCTGGGAGCTCCCGCTCACCCCACGCCCAGCTGCGTGCACCGCTGCTCCTCGACTGTTGTTGTTGTCACTCATGTCCGCTACTCCTATCGCCACGCTGCTGCTGCCGCTTGCCGCCGCTGGCACTGCCTACTGCTTTTGTGCTTGATAACCCACAAGTACAGGGAATCGCAACAGTTTTCGAGGGTAGAGTATTCAACCCAAATTTATAGATTCGACACAAGGGGAGCCAAAGAATATTTGAAGGTATTAGCAGCCGAGTTGTCAATTCAACCACACCTGGAGATTAATTATCTGCAACAAAGTGATCAGAAGAAAGTAGTCTGATAGTTTTGATAATAGTGATAGCAGCAACGGTAACAATAACAGTCATAGCAGTAGTTTGTAGCAAGTGTAACAGTGATATGATAGCAATAGTAACGCAGCAAGATCAATAAGGATAAATTCGTAGGCATTGGATCGGTGACTTGTTTGATGACATTCATCATGTGATAGTTATAACCTAGGTCGATACGCCACTAGCTCCAATTCATCGATATAATGTAGGCATGTATTCCGTAAATAGTCATACGTGCTTTATTAAAAGAACTTGCATGGCATCTTTTGTCCTACCCTCCCGTGGCAGCGGGGTCCATATTGGAAACTAAGGGATATTAAGGCCTCCTCTTAATAGAGAACTGGAACAAAGCATTAACACATAGTGAATACATGAACTCCTCAAACTACGGTCATCACCGAGAGTAGGCCCGGTTGTTGTCACTCCGGGGTTGTTGGATCATAACCGTAGTAGGTGACTATAACTTGCAAGATCGGATCTAAAACATGGATATAGTGATGAATTCATAAACGGTTCAGATCTTAAATCATGACACCCGAACCCAAAGTGACAAGCATTAAGCATAACAAAGTCATAGCAACATCAAACTAACTCGATTACATGATGAATCTCATCCAACTCCTCACCGACCAGCGAGCCTACGAAGGAATTACTCACTCCCGATGGGGAGCATCGTGGAATTGGCGCTGGAGAAGGGTTGGTGATTACGAAGAACAAAGATCCCCCTCTCCAGAGCCCCAAACAGACTCTAGATCTGCCCTCCCGAGGAAGAACAGGGCTTGGCGGCAGCTCCATCTCGTGGATCATGATAATTCTTTCTCCCTGATTTTTTCAGGAATAATGTGATTTTATAGTATCAGGGGGGTCATCAGCGGGGCCACCAGGTGGGTACAACCCACCTGGGCGCGCCAGGAGAGGGGGGGGCGCCCTGGTGGGTTGTGCCCACCCAGGGCCCCCTCTCTGGTGGGTCTTGGCTCCAGAAATTCTTATTATTGGTATAAAAAATCCTCGCAAAGTTTCGTTCCATTCTGATAACTTTTATTTCTGCACAAAAACAACACCATGGCAGTTCTGCTGAAAACAGCGTCAGTCCGGGGTTAGTTTCATTCAAATCATGCAAATTAGCGTCCAAAACAAGAGGAAAAGCATGAGAAAAAGTAGATACGTTGGAGACGTATCAACTCCTCCAAGCTTAAACCTTTACTTGTCCTCAAGCAATTCAGTTGGTAAACTGAAAGTGAGAAAGAAAAACTTTTGCGAACTCTTTTGCTCTTGTTTGCATAAATAAGCTTAAACAACACCCAGGTTTTCAGCCAACATTATAACTAACCATGTCAACAATAACTCTTAAAGATTATAAAGATTCATATCAATGACATAATCAGCTGGCGAGCAATAATAAGATATCTCAAATAGCAACACGTTGTTAAAACAACCATGATATAATATGACAATAATGGTATCTCGCTAGCCCTTTTTGATACCGCAAAACATAAATGCAGAGCACCTTCAAAGTTCAAGCAGTGACTAAACATTGTAATTCATGGTAGAAAAGATCCAGTCATGATGCAACCAACATTAGCTATACACAATGCATAAATCATGACCGTTGTGCTCTACTCAGTTTCTGGCGCTTGTTTATAAAAGGTGATGACACACCATAAAAGTAAATAGATAGTTCCTTCGCAGAGGGAAGCAGTGATTTGCAGAGGTGCCAGAGCTCAATTTTTAAAATAGAGATAAATGAAATTTTGAGACATGCACCCTTCTTATTCACTTGACGACCATCAGTTATCAACATCTTCCATGCTAAGCACGCTAGTGGCGGTTCCCAAGCGGAGAGTAAAGGTTTTGACTCCATTGGGAGTTTTTGTTTGATTATTCAAGAGATGAACTCTTTTTTTAGTTTGCAGTTTGGGACTGGGCATCCCTATTACCGCTCATTTCTTCGTGTGATGGAGAGTGAATAAACACTCGACCTGAGGATAACATGCTTAGCACGGAAGATAGCGACCACCTCCTGTCGTTCCATGAACGATGCAGGCACACAAAGGGTAATTTTTTAGAAGTTTTTAGAGGTGGCACATGCAAATTTACTTAGGACGGCAGGGTAATACCGTATATAGGTAGGTATGGTGGACTCATCTGGAATAACTTTGGGTTCAAGGTTTTTGATGTACAAGCAGAGTCCCACTTAGTACATGCGAAGGATAGCAATTAAGATTGGGAAGCGGCCAGCTAGAGAGCAACAAGGATCATAACCAGGCATTATGCATAAGTAACATTGGACACTAGCATGAGTAGGATATGATCACCATGAACATAAATATTATAGAGGCTATGTTGGTTTTGATTCAACTACATGCATGAACATGTACCAAGTCAAGCCACTCGAACATTCAGAGGAGGATAACATATCATCATACTACATCACAATCATTTTAACGCTATGTTGATATCCAAGATAAATCATTATCCACTCCCAGCTACTTATGCATGGCATGAGAAACTATAATCTCTAATTGTCATTGCAAACATGTTTAATCATAATGGGTTGAAGCCTGGATACTAGGTTAAACATATTTACACATACATAACAACTCGAGTTCATACTAGTTTCTCCTTGCCACGACCAGCTCATTAACGCAACCGTGTAAGGAACGCAAAATCCGGGAACATAACACCGATATGACGGAAACTAGGGCGGCAAGAGTGGAACAAAACACCAGGCATAAGGCCGAGCCTTCCACCCTTTACCAAGTATATAGGTGCATTAAGATAAACAAGATAATATTGTGATATCCAACAATAAACAATGTTCCAACAAGGAACGATCTCCAAACTTCACCTGCAACTAGCAACGCTATAAGAGGGGCTGAGCAAAGTGGTAACATAGCCAAACAACGGTTTGCTAGGACATGGTGGGTTAGAGGTTTGACATGGCAATTGGGAGGCATGATAAGCAAGTGAAAGGTATCGTAGCATAGGCATAGCAAAAGAGCGAGCATCTAGCAAGCAAAGATAGAAGTGAATTCGAGGGTATGGTCATCTTGCCTGCAAAGTACTCAGAGTTGCCTTGATCCTCGTAAGTGAACTCAACGGGCTCCTTATTCATGAAATCGTCTCCCGGCTCTACCCAAACAAGAACAACAAGCAAAAGGAGCACAATCAACCACATGCAATGCTCAAGCAACATGATGCAAACATCGTATGCTATGCGTGATGCGGTATGTGATGCATATACAAGATTTGCAAAGGAATGATTGGGCCTGGCCTCAACTTGGAAATCCAAGAGTTCCATTGGAAATGTGAGGTGATTTCGGTTGAAATTGATATAAAGATCACCGGAATCGGATGCACGGTTTGGAAATGGCAAGCAAAACAAATATGGCACCGGTCTGCGATAATCAGCGAGTGACCAAATAAATGCAACAAGATAAGTATGCTACAGCCCTCAAACATAGCAAAAAAATACATGGAAGGGATCCACTCATGAAGCTTGAAAAAAGATGAACACTGAGCTACGGCTAATTCATCCATTAACAGGTTCAAACAAGCATGGCAAAAGTGCAAATGATAATAGGTTTCAGACTTAGTGAAATTAACACAAGTCTGGAATTTATCATCAGGAAGCAATCTTTAGAGCATGAAAACTATATGCTACAGGAACATATCATGGCAAAGCAAGGCATGGCATGAAGCTACTCTAAGCATATAACAAAAGTCCTTTAGTGACCTTGAGCCAAAATGGATCAGAAAATACAATTGCAAGCATGTGAACATAGCAAAAACATAAACAGATCAGACTTAGTGAAAAACTGGAGCATGCAAAACAGTTAATGAGTAGGCATGTTTACGAGCTCGATGCACTCACTACAGAGCATGGCATGACAAACTAAGCATACACCCATCAAGAAGACATGGCATAGAAGCTAGACATGGCAAGAACAATAATATAGCATGCACGGATCAATAGCAACATCCTCGACAAAATCGCTAAACATGTCAACAATCTGCCAGGATCATTTTATAGCAAAAGTAGAGCTCGATTGACTCAATCTAGGGTGCTCCATAAATGCAAACAAAGACATGGATGGATAGATCACCACAATATTAACAAAACATCCTTACTAATCATCCTCAAAAGAGGCACGGATCATTAGGAAACAACATGAACATATGGCATAAAAACAAAAACAGGACAAGGACTTAGTGAAAAACTAAGTCCCTGAAATCAGCATTACCGATTACGCTACTTTGCAAGCTTGTGCTAGTCACCACAAAGATCACAAAAATACATGGCATACACCTCTGCAAGGATGGCATGGCATATAACAAAACACATGTAGAGCTCAGGGTCATAGCATGCACACATTAATCATGGCAAAAATGACAAAAGGCTATTTGCTGAAACAGATCTGACAAATTCATCACATAGCCCTCTTCCAACAGCGTTTCAGGCATCAAAACGAGCTCAAATGAAAATGATGCAATGAGACGAAATGATGTACTCGTCGAGACGAACATTTCGATATGCTACACGCACGAATCGGAGCAATGATGACAGAGTTATGATGCCTGGAAGAATGCAAAAATTATCAGGAAAAAGGACTTAGAGAGAAAACAGAGTCAACCTGCATCAGATCTAGGGTTTCGGGGTGCGGTCCACGAGGTTCGCCGGAGATCTAGCCTGAGACGAAGAAGGAAGGAAGCCGAAGTAGTTGGGGCGCCTGAGACAAGGTGGGTTAGAGGCTTGGCTTAACAATATAGGAGGCATGATAAGCAAGTGGTAGGTATTGCAACATAGGCATAGCAAAAGAGCGAGCAACTAGATAGAAGTGATTTCTAGGGTATGGTCATCTTGCCTGAAATCCCGCAAGGAAGAAGAACGAGTCCATGAAGAAGACAAACAAACGTAGTCGAACGGGTCCTCACAAACTGTCATGGAATTGTCACGGAAGATGTCCTTAGTGTCAGGAGTTAGTCGTGAGGCCAACACATCTATGTGGTAGCTTGAGAGGGGTTGAGCGGGATGAGATACGTGATGTTTTACCCAGGTTCGGCCCCTCACGGTGGAGGTAAAAGCCTACATCCTGCTTGATTGATATTGATGATGACGATCACGGTTACAAGAGTGCTCTATCTCGAGAGCTATTGTCTAAACCTAACTTGTCCAACTTGTGAAACTTGTCAATCTTCTCTCCCTTTGAGGAGCCCTGCCCCTCCTTATATATGTTGAAGGGGAGGTTTACATGTGGAGTCCTATTAGGATTAGGACTAGTCTATCTCTAATACAAACCGGATACAAGTCCAGGTCTTTAACTCTTTGTAAGACAAATATTCCTCATGCCTTTCCTCTTAAACCGGCCCACCATAGTATGAACCAGCCTTCATGAACCGCCCGTTGGGCCACCGGGTCTTGTCGCTCCTCTGACCCGCCTACCCGATTACCAATGCATCATAAACTGCCAAGTCCAAACGGGTCACCAGTGAATCGTCAAGTCTCACTAGGCCTCAAGTAAACCGCCAAGTCCGACCGGGTTATACTTCCGGCCGGTTTATGCCGCGGGGTATATCCCCGACATTAGCCCCCAAGTTTAGTTTGGATTTATCCCTGGTAAACTTATGCTGCAAAATAAACACAAGAACAAATTTGACAGGTTATGCTCCGGGTTAAGAATTCTTTGTAAACCGGCACCTGATCACCCTTAAGTCCTTGTTATTTCCTCCTTCTGGGAAGTCCGGGTCAACAGACCAGCTTCATAATCAATTTGCCGACATTGGTTTGTCACAGAGAAATATTGTGAAGAATAACTCCTTTGACTCAGCTCCCAAAGCGCCGGTTCAAGAAATATGGGTCTTGAAATACTTATATGATATTTAGCCGGTTTGAAGATGTAAAACTTGCCGGTTTAATATTACCAAAATGGCCGGTTTATAAATATTGATGGCAACGGGTCATAATTGTTGTCAAAACCGGGTTATGTAATTGATCTTCCTGATTTGCTCAAAACTGATAAAATGAAGATATTCCTCCTTTATATGCATAATACCTGTAGCCCCCAAGTCTTAAGAGGAGAACATAGTGATAACTTAAGACTTGCTCCAATAAGTGTTTCAACCTTGAAGAAATCCGGTTTGTTCATCTCAAAACTGAATACTCCATATATGTAGCCCCCAAGTGCCGGGTTGTCATGTTTGCAGCAACCTGGGACTTGTAATTGCTTGATGCTCATAAAAACTTCAACCAGTGTAGCCCCCAAGGGTCGGGTCATTATGCAATAATGAGCAGGGACTTTGTAAATATAATCTTGTAAACTTTGAACAACAACGTGTAGCCCCCAAAGGCCGGCTTAGTAAGATAATACTGAACCGGGACTTGATATATATACTTTAATGAAAATAACATATTATAATGTAGCTTCCATCGTAGGGCTTGAACCCACGTCCACAAGGTTAAGAGCTTTGTGCTTTACCAACTGAGCAATGGATTCTTCAATATTATGGACGAAAACTTGTGTACCTTGAATTGTTGACAGGAGCAATTGGTAGCCACCAAGGGCCGACTCATTATAATATGATGAGTCGGGTCTTCAATAAGACTAGTAAAAATGATTTTAAATTAGCCCCCAAGTATCATGGTGCATACTTGCAGCGACATGAGACTTGCATGTAATCTCAATTTGAATAATGTAGCCCCCAAGTGCCGGGTTGTAAGCCTGCAACGACTCGGGACTATTCAAGATAATATAATCCGGTATGAAAACCTTATTCATTCAATATCATAATGAAAATTCAGCCAAGTTTGGCTATTTGAATAATATGACCCAATGATTTATAAGCGCATGATTCCAATGGCGCAATCCAAATATATATACTGGCGACTTATAGTCCAAAGCCAGGCCGGTTTAACAAACCTGTTTCTGCATACAACAAGTTTAAAGTGTCCTGGCGGTTTACTGCCGGATGGGTCATAATGCCCAACATATAACCCGGGTTTATAACCAAGGCTGCCCTTAAGAATAATCAAATATGAAATAGATCATACCCGTGACATTGAATCACATTGTTGGTTTTACCAACTTTTTGTAGTAAAGGTGATAACCCCAATCTTGAGTACTGATAACTCCTTCCATATTGTGGCGGTTTATGATAAAACCGTGCCGGGCTGTGATAAACACCGGTTTACTCCATAATAGGATGGTAACAGAAAATCAAACATGGCAGATAGTCTCCGGATTAAGATTTGACCGTGTTCCGTCAATTTGTAATTGACAGTTTGGGCCGGTTTAAAACTTTGTCGGTTTAAAAACACAAAAAAATAAAAGAAACAACTATCAAGGAAAATATTGAAGCAAAGGCAATGATAAAACCATTTGCAAAAAGAGGCTTATTTGAGCTGATCAGATGGCGTTACCATGGTCGGACACGACCAAGCTCCCGATAGGTGTAGCTATGGTTCAAGTCAGCCAGGTCCCCAAATGAAACCGTGGCATTTATGCCGATCAAGTGGCATGGCAATGGTTTGGGTTCGACCAAGCCCCCAAGTGATTCTGTGGCCTTAGGCCGATCAAGAGGCATGACTGGTTCAGACATGACCAAGTCCCCAAGTGATCTGGTGGCTCTCGCCTATCAAGAGGTATTGCATTGGTTCGGACACGACCAAGCCCCCAAGTGATGTTTATAAAATTTTCAAGGGGTAAACCGGAGGCCGCTTTAAAACAGAATAACTCCGTGTAACCAGGAATGATGTAAAAGAACAGAGACCCCGCTTTATGAAGCAGACTCCCCCATGTGATCAATAATATGTCAGGCCAGTAAGGCGGGATACCCATGTTTGAACCGCGCATCACGGGAGCAGGTCCTCTTCGGCAATTTTTAATTTTTTGCAAGATATTAATCCTTCTTGAACCGGATGTTAAACCGGATATTGAGAGCTTCAAAGCTTTGTGGGAGATATCTTTCCCTTGAACCAGATTTTAAACCGGAATCTTCTTTTTTAGCCTAAAATTTTCTGACAGCCTTTAAACTCGAACTTGCGAGAAGTTAATTCCTTTTTGAACCGGACATTGTTAAACCGGATTTGAGCGCTTCCGAGCTTTGTGGGAGAAAGATGTCTCTTGAGCCGGATTCTAAACTGGAGTCATTTCTGATGACCTGGAACTTCTTCATCGAGCCGGGATTCTATAACTGTCATATACTTTCTAATCTGGAAATTTTCTGACAGCCTTTAAACTTTCATCAACATAACAGTAGCCTCCGGGACTGGGTTATCCTTCCCTCCATCGTCCTGGGGTTCTTAAATTTGCTAAAACTGGCAAGATTCGCTGAGTCATGTCATCGTAGCCCCCAAGTTTCAAAGGTGACTCAAGGAGTTGGCTTGAGACTCTCCATATTTGACCGTGATATAAACGAGCATAACTTGTATATCATTGGCGTTGATAGCATGATGTGAATCCATAGAAGGTTGAGGTGACTGCGGCGGGCTATAAATGATCCCATATGAGCCGTGTCAGTGACTCGGCCAATGGTTCCTTCCAACTGGCGATTTGAAGTTAATCAAAACTGTAGTGGCGGCGACTTGTGCACCCAATAAACAGCTCATGCAGACAGGTGCGGCCCGGTATGTTGATGTAGACCAGGCCGCGAGAGACGGACGACAAAGACGGCCGCAGCTTCAGAGACGGCACAGCCAGATGAGTCAGCCGCGGCATAGTAAGTCGGCGCGGACGGGAGAGTCAGCCGCAGGAGTTGTAAACCGGCGTGGACGGAGAGTCGCCTGCGGGTATTGTGAACCGGCACGGACGGGGAGTCGCCTGCGGGCATTGTAAGCTGGCGTAGATGGAGAACCGGCTGCGTGTTGATGTAAACCGGACCACAGGCAGTTTGCGCGCGTCCGTTGAACAGTGCGGAATGGTCAAAAGCCAGTATATGATGACGCCAGTGCGCGCTCCATATGCATGGTGTAACACCAATGTTGTGGCGAATAATTGTCCTGCATATATGCAAAACCAACGTAATTGTTCTTTTTACAAAAACAATATATGTCAAAAATAGACTTAGATAGATGTCACCTGATTTGTTCAGACGACAGATGATCCGTTTATCATGACCGAGGCGGCTGAACATGCCCCCGGCGGCTCAAGACCGCAGGGGCGGCTCTGATTTGTTGATATACATATCAGAGTCAACCGTGATATTTAAATGACAGAGCGGACGCGTGAGTCGGCCATGGCATTGTAAGCCACGCGGACAGACAGGTCGGCCGTGGGCGCAGACGGTTGAACCGGTGCGGGTATGGTCGAATGAACCGGCTACAGGCGCGGCCCGGTGAGCTTATGTAGACCGGACCGTTGAGGCGGCGATTTGCGCACATCTAATAAGCCATTTGATATAGTGTGGATATAGACGCGACCTCCAATGACAGCGCGTGGGGACCGGATCTTCATACTTTAATCATGAGGTAATTGACCTATGTATATAATAGCATACCCCAAGAAAATCTTTTGACATTATGTAATTACACCAAAAAAGAGTTTTAGAAAAATAGCACTTGATTGTTACGGCCGCGGCGGTTTTTAGTAGCAGCTCAAGGTCGGTCGGCGCAGGTCGGCTCTCTGCAAGGGTGAAACGGCGGCGGAGGCACCACGCGGCTCCACAGGGTGGCTCGGGGCAGTGGCGAGGTTGCAGTCGTAACCCCAGGCGTGGCGACTCACTACAGGGATGAGGCGGCTCTCCACGGTCACCTTATGATAATAAGTCGTTGTTGTCTTCACGCCAGCAGATTTTTGTTTGATGGAAGTGGATCATAAGTGGAGGAGCAGCATCAGCCATCCGGTCAGGTATATGCATGACGTTATGTCTGTACGCCTAGGAATCGAAAGCTCCGCCAACAAGGCTACAACTTAGATCAGTCGGCGGGTCGACAGCTGAGGCAAATCGGGCGGCTCGGGGCGCAGTCACGGCTGCCCACGGAGGCAGAGACCACGGTTGCGATTAATTCAAGACCCCATCCTTCTCCGGGTCATAGTTGCTTGGACCAATCCTCTTCCCAGACTCGGTCAAACCTGTAGAAACTGTGGACGGACAATCTTGTGTGAAGTTTTGGATCACCAAACCCATCAGAAGTCAAAATCTGATCCGTTGTTTGTAACTGCAATTTCCTTCACACGTAGCTTCACACATAGCTTTCCTATGACTGGATTAATGACTTGAAGCTGATCCAGCTCCTTCCAAACCGGTTCTTCTTCATCCGGAAATTTTGTGAATTTCTCGAAACCCTAGAAGCGATCCCTCCAAGAACTCAACACCACCGTGCGCAAGCCCCACGGTGGGCGCCAACTGTCGTGGAATTGTCACGGCAGATGTCCTTAGTGTCAGGACTTAGTCGTGAGGCCAACGCATCTATGTGGTAGCTTGAGAGGGGTTGAGCGGGATGAGAGACGCGATATTTTACCCAGGTTCAGCCCCTCACGGTGGAGGTAAAAGTCTACATCCTGCTTGATTGATATTGATGATGATGATCACGGTTACAAGAGTGCTCTATCTCGAGAGCTATTGTCTAAACCTAACTTGTCCAACTTGTGAAACTTGTCAATCTTCTCTCCCTTTGAGGAGCCCTGCCCCTCCTTATATATGTTGAAGGGGCGGTTTACATGTGGAGTCCTATTAGGATTAGGACTAGTCTATCTCTAATACAAACCGGATACAAGTCCAGGTCTTTAACTCTTTGTAAGACAAATATTCCTCATGCCTTTCCTCTTAAACCGGCCCACCGTAGTATGAACCGGCCTTCATGAACCGCCCGTTGGGCCACCGGGTCTTGTCGCTCCTCTGCCCCGCCTGCCGGATTACCAATGCATCATAAACCGCCAAGTCCAAACGGGTCACCAGTGAATCGTCAAGTCTCACCGGGCCTCAAGTAAACCGCCAAGTACGGCCGGCTTATACTTCCGGCCGGTTTATGCCACGGGGTATATCCCCGACACAAACACAATGTTAACGGAACCAACCTGAAGAAGTAACACCGGAAAGAAGCACACAACATAGTAAACAACCAACACACGAACATGGTATGATATGCGGGATGCGGTATGCGGTGCATATGCATGATTTGGAAAGGAATGATAGAACCTGGCCTCAACTTGGAAATCCATGAGTGCCACTAGAAAGGTGAGGTGATTTCGGTTGAAATTGATATAAAGATCACCGGAATCGGATGCACGGTTTGGAAATGGCAAGCAAAACTAATATGGCACCGGTCTGCGATAATCAATAAGTAGCCATCTAAATGCAACAAGAACAACATGCTACGACACTCAAACATGGCAAAAAAATGCATGGCAGGGATCCACTCAAGAAGCTTGACAAAAGATGAACAATGAGCTATGGCTAATTCATCCATTAACAGGTTCAAACAAGCATGGCAAAAGAGCAAATTATAACAGGTTTCAGACTTAGTGAAATTGACACAAATCTGGAATTTATCATCAGGAAGCACACTTTAGAGCATGAAAACTACAAGCTAAAGGAACATATCATGGAAAAGCAAGGCATGGCATGAAGCTACCCAAAGCACTTAACAAAAGTCCCTTAGTGACCTTGAGCCAAAAGGGATTAGGAAATACAATTGCAAGCATGTGAACATGGCAAAAACATAAACAGATTCAGACTTGGTGAAAAACTGGAGCATGCAAATCAGTTAACGAGTAGGCATGTTTATGAGCTCGAAGCACTCACTAAAAAGCATGGCATGACAAACTAAGCATACACCCATCAAGAAGACATGACATAGAATCTAGAAATGGCAAGAACAACATCATAGCATGCACGGATCCATAGCAAAAACCTCGGCAAAATTGCTAATCATGTCAACGATCTGCCAGGAACATTTTATAGCAAAAGTAGAGCTCGATTGACTCAAGCTCGGGTGCTCCATAAATGCAAACAAAGACATGGATGTATAAAGCACCACAATATTAACAAAACATCCTTACTGATCACCCTCAAACAAGGCACGGATCACTAGGAAACAACATGAACATATGGCATAAAAACAAAAACAGGACAAGGACTTTGCATGCTTGTGCTAGTCACCACATAGATCACAAAAATACATTCCAAGCACCCCTGCAAGGATGTCATGGCATATAACAAAACACATGTAGAGGTCAGGGTCATAGCATGCACACATTAATCATGGCAAAAATGACAGAAGGCCATTTGCTGAAACAAATCTAAAATATTCCTCACATAGCCCTCTTCCAACAGCATTTCGGGCATCAAGATGAGCTCAAATGAAAATGATGCAATGAGATGAAATGATGTACTCGTCGAGACGAACATTTCGATATGCTAGACGCACGAATCGGAGCTATGGATGCAGAGTTATGGCATGCGAAAGAATGCAAAATAATTAGGGTTTCATGGGAAAAAGTCAACCGAGATTTTCCTAGATCCAGATCCGAGGCACTGTAGCAGTAGGGCGCCCGAGGTTCGCCGGGATCCTTGTACACCAGAGAGATGGTGACGACGGCCGGACTAAGGGGGGGGGCTCGCCGGACTTGGAGCTCGGGGAGGAGGCGCTCGCCGGCAAGTGCTGGCCGGCCACGGCGGCGGTGGGGCGGCGATGGCGAGGCAGCGGAGCGGTGGAGGCACGGCACCGGCGCGGTGGCGGAGCTCGGCCGGCACGGTGGCGGCGGGGAGCCAGCATGCGGCGCGGGAGGAAGGAGAAGACTCGGACGGCGGCGGCGGAGACCCGGGCCGCGGGGCTCTCCTCGGGCCCGACGGGCCGCGGGCGGCGATGGAGGCGGCCTGCCACGTGGCGTCGCCTGATTGGCGCGGGCGGCGGTGGCGACTTCGTCCGGCGGCAGCTGGACGTGTCCGATGGCGGCGGGGCGTTTTTTAGGGTTTTTGGACGTGGATTTGGACGGGGAGGCACATATATATAGGCATAGGGAGCTAGGAGACTCCAAATGAGGTGCGGTTTGCGGCCACGCGATCGTGATGGAATGGCCTAGGTGATGGAGGAGGTTTAGGTGGGTTTTGGGCCACTTTGGAGAGGTGTTGGGCTGCAACACACACGAGGCCTTTTCGGTCCCTCGGTTAACCGTTGGAGTATCAAACGGAGTCCAAATGGTACGAAACTTGACAGGCGGTCTACCGGTAGTAAACCAAGGCCGCATGACAAGTATCGGTCCAATCCGAAAACTTTTAACACCCGCACACGACAAGAGGTAGAAAGGACCATTGGAGGACATAGGAGCGCCGGAATGCAAAACGGACAACGGGGAAAATGCTCGGATGCATGAGACGAACACGTATGCAAATGCAATGCACATGATGACATGATATGAGATGCATGACAAAGACAACAACACACGGAGATAAAAACCCGATAACAAGGAAATAGAATATCTTAGGGCCGGAAACGACAAGAGTTGGAGTACAAATAAGGTAAATTACATCCGGGGTGTTACATGACGTGTGGTGGTTGATTGGACATGGGCGTCTCCGCTTCCCCATGCTGCCTCGGCGACTGCACGACTTGACAAGTCCCTGCGACATGCAAGGGAATCCATCATTACCTGCGATCGTGGGATGTGCCGGTTGGCCTTCTCTTGCTATAAATGAGGGAGGGCGGAGCCCCCGTTGCCCATCTCTTCCTCGCTTGCTCGCTTCTTCCTTGCTTCATTGCTTGCAACGCCTCCGATGGCGCCACGAAGGAAGTTCTCTGCTGCCGAGAAGGGGAAGGCCCCTCGTGAGGGCCCCGGTTCCTCGGCGCCCAAGCATGGTCACGGCCGTCCCCGCAAGCACGCTGTGACCCCCACCATGGCCCACCGCCGAGGCGGCACCGCGGCACGCGGAGGGGACCATCCCAACCATGGCGGTCCAGCTGACGAGGGGAGGCGCGCGATGGTGGCGCGGCCTCCCCGCCCACACTTCCATTCGGCAGAGGTGTCGCCGGAGTTCGTTGTCTGGTCGGAGAACCCGACCGGCAACTGGCTCCAGCTTCCGCGCTTCTTTGTTGACGAACTGCCGACCCCTGGTCTAGGCGGGATCTGGTTGCAGGCGGATGGTTGCTGCAGCAAGGCCTCCTAGGTCGCGGTCGAGACTTCCGCCGCGGGCAACATTGCCCTGGCCCGCGGCTGGCAGACGTTCGCCCGCGCGCGCGGCCTGGGCAAGCGGTGCATGCTCCACTTCAAGTAGGACGATGGATCGACCCTCTATGTGAGGGTGTTCGGGGAAGATGGTCGTCGCGCCGGGTGCTGCCCCTAGACGAATGACGGTGAGAAGGTGCTCAGCCTTGGTGATGGTCGCGGCGAGGATAAGGGCGAGCCTGCCCTCGGCGGCGACCGCGTCTCTTCCAGCTACGACGGCTCTTCCTCCAGTGACAGCTCCAGCAGCGATGGCTACGACCAGCCGCCGTGCCGCCGCGCCCGCTTCCAAGGAGGGAGCGGGTCATCTCGTGGTCGCGCCTCTGTGAAGCGCGAGGAGGAGTCTGGCTAGCCTCGGGGCGTCGCCAAGGGCCTGCCTTTGCTGAAATGCCGCTTTGTTTATCTTTCCCCTTTTTTCCCGCATTAGAAGATGAAATCAGTATGGGCCCAGAGGGCGTGTATCGAACTATGGTTATTGGTTAATGCAACATGCGTGTTATTCCCATGCCGTGTTGTTGTTCTGCGCAAAGATAACTTATCCTGGTATGTTTAGGACGTCTTTTCCTTCACAAGGTGCCTGCATCTGCTCAGAAACTGCGAAAAAAATTGTTAGTGGGTGTGCTAAAGGTTTTGTCATTCACCCAAACCTTGACTTGGCGCTTCGAATTGCGGTACCCGAGGGGCACAGATTAGGAGTGATATGCCAGCTTTTAGGCTCGAATGAGGGTGGCTCGCGAGAAGGCAGAGAGAAGAAAAATGCTCGCGAGGGCACCTGCCTAGCCCCCTCGCGAGGTATGCGAAAGAGAGATCATGAGGGAACCAGAGTCCGAAAATGCGTTAAAAAAGGCGAAGGAACCAAATCAGCAAGGAACACCAAAGGCAAACTTTGATTAACGAGAAGCGAACCAACTGCGGAAAGCAAATGAAAAAGCCGCGTCCGGCACCTAATCTAGTCATCAAGTCTTCTCACCAGCGCGGAGCTAAGTGCTGTCCACTAGGCATGGGAGGGAGCCCCAGGGCCTGAGGCCGCGCTCCTGAGACTCCGGGGCGTGTACAGCCCCAACTCATTATTACGTGAGAGTGTCACGGGCGGCGATTCTTCACAGGCACCGGGCCTTGCTTCTCAGGCTCTGGACCTTGCTTCACAGGCTCTAGGCCTTGCTTCTCAGGCTCTGGGCCTTGCTTCATAGGCTCTGGGCCTTGCTTCTCAGGCTCTGGGCCTTGCTTCATGGGTAGAACTTCTGGAGGTGCTGGATGTTCCAGGCGTTTTGGATAGGTGTCCCTTCTTGCGTCTCCAGGCGCACGGCGCCAGGCCTGGAGATGTGGATGACCCTGAACGGGCCATCCCACATGGGTGAAAGCTTGTGCAGCCCTTCCCTAGAGAGGACCCGCCTCAGGACCAGGTCACCCGTCTTGAGCGTCCTGGAGCGAATGTTGCGGCAGTGGTAACGCCGCAGCGCTTGCTGGTACCTTGCTGCCCTTAATGCAGCTTCGTGACGATGTTCCTCCCCCAGCACGAGGTCCATCCCCCGCATGGCATCCTGCTACATTTCGTTGAACGCCAGAACCCTCGCGGAGCGATGCTTGACCTCGTGAGGGAGGACTGCTTCGGCTCCGTAGACGAGGAAGAACGGAGTCTCGCCCGTTGGCTTGGTAGCGGTGGTGCAGATGGACCACAGCACGGACTGGAGCTCGTCGTGCCAGCCCCTGCTGCAGGCCTCCAGCTTCTTCTTGAAGGTCCTGGTCTTGAGGCCCCTCAGGACCTCAGCGTTGGCGCGCTCAGCCTGACCATTGCTTCTTGGGTGGGCCACCGAAGCGTAGCAGATCTGCGTTCCAAGGTTAGCACAGTAGGTCTTAAAGAGGTTACTAGTAAACTGTGAGCCGTTATCTGTGATGATGCGGTTGGGGACCCCGAAGCAACTCACGAGGCCCTTGATGAACTTGACAGCCGAGCCCGCTGGAATGGTACGGACGGCTTCCACTTCCGCCCACTTGGTGAACTTGTCGATGGCGATGTAGAGATATCGGTAGCCCCCTGCCGCTCGTGGGAACGGGCCTAGGATGTCTAGCCCCCAGACCACGAACGGCCATGTGAGCGAGATGGTTTGGAGGCCCTGAGCAGGCTGATGGATTTGCTTGGCGTGGAATTGGCAAGCTTCGCAGGAATTCACCAGCTCGGCCGCATCGTTGAGTGTTGTGGGCCAGTAGAATCCGCTGTGGAAGGCCTTGCCGATGAGGGTCCGCGATGATGAGTGATGTCCGCAGTCCCTGCTGTGTATGTCAGTCAGCAGCTCCCTCCCTTGGTCGCTGGAGATGCAGCGCGGCATGACATCATTCGGCCGTTTCTTGTACAACTTGCCGTCTTGAATGCAATATGTTGTGGCCTGTCGGACCACGCGCTCCACGTCCTCTTCCTTCTCCGGCAGTGTCCCATGCATCAGGTACTCCTTAAACTCCTTGGTCCAACACTCCTCCTGAGGCTCGAGCGCCAAGAGTAGCTGAGCTCCTGAGGTTGGACCGCAAGCTGGTGCTCCCGTGGCCGGGGGCTGCGGAAGCTCCTCCCGAGGCTGAGTCATGCTTGAGAGAGGTGGCGTAGCTGATGGCTTGAAGAGTTGCTCTTCAAACACGCCTGGCTCTTGCGGTTGCCGCATGGATGCTCTCTTGGCGATGTCGTCGGCTTCCTTGTTGGTGCCCCGGGGCACGTGCTGCAGCTCCAAGCCTGAGAAATGCTTTTCCATCTTGCGCACCTCCGCAAGGTAGGCCTCCATGTGCTCATCCTTTGGCTCGTACACTTTGTTGGAGAAGTTGACGAGGAGCTGCGAGTCTCCCTTGACGGTAAGGCGCCTCACCCCCAGAGCCGCTGCAGCCTTCAGGCCGGCTATGAGGCCTTCGTATTCTGTGATATTGTTGGAGACCTTCTCACCGTGTTGGAAGCAGAGTTGCACGGCGTAGTAAATCTTATCCTGAGTGGGCGAGATGAGCACTGCTCCAGCCTCGGCGCCTTGGTGCACAAAGGCGCCATCAAAGTACATGACCCAGTTGTCTAGTGCCTCACTCCCTGGGGAGGTGGACCGGTCTTCTCCTTCCTCAAGAGCCGGGGCATCTGTCCATTCCGCCACAAAATCAGCGAGCGCGACTCCCTTGATGACCCTGGTGGTGCTGAACTCCAGCTAGAATGCTTGCAGCTCGATGTTCCATTCAGCGACCCTTCCGGCTGAGTTAGGGCTCCTGAGTACCCTCTCCAATGGGTAAGATGATACGACCTTGATTGGGTGCCCCTAAAAGTAATGCCGCAACTTGCACGAAGCCACCAAGAGTGCGAGCAGGAGCTTCTGCGGCATGGGGTAGTGTGCCCTTGCGTCTCACAGTATGGTGCTGATGAAGTGCACCAGGTGTTCGACAAGGGCTGGCACACTGTTGAGGCTCGGGTCTTGCGAAGATTGTGGCATATCCCGAGGTGGAGGGTTTCCTGAGACTTGGCCATCCTCAGGAGTATCCGCGACGCTGCCCTGCCGAGCCTGATCTTCCGCCGCTGATGGCTCTGGTGTGCCTTCCTGACCCTGCGCTGCATCAGTTCTGGCTCGGCGCGGCACACCTTTATCTCTGCGCTCCTCCCAAACCACCACCAGCACCGCACTAGCGGAGTATGAGGTGGCGGTGAGGTAGAGTACTAGAGGCTCGAGGGGCCGTGGTGCCACCATCACCGGGGGGCTGGTGAGGTATTTCTTGAGATCTTGGAAGGCCTGGTCGGCCTCCGAGGTCCACCCGAAGGGGCCTTTCTTCTTCATGAGCTTGAAGAAGGGTAAGGCGCGCTCGCCTATCTTAGAGATGAAGCGCCCTAACGCAGTCACCCGTCCTGCTAGCTTTTGCATCTCCTTAAGGGTCTGTGGTGGGCTCATGTCTTCGATGGCCTTGATCTTCTCCGGGTTCGCCTCGATCCCTCTGCGGGATACGAGAAACCCCGACAGCTTGCCAGAGGGGACGCCAAACACGCACTTCTCCGGGTTAAGCCTCAAGTTCACCCGGCGCAAACTCTCAAAGGTCTCCTCCAAGTCTTGAGTCAACGTCCTCGCCTCGCGGGATTTGACCACTATGTCATCAACGTAGGCCTCTCTGTTCCTGCCGAGCTGCCGCCCCAAGGCGATGTGCATCAGCTGCTGAAAGGTTGCGCCCGCATTGCGAAGGCCGAAAGGCATGCAGGTGTAGCAGTACAACCCACATGGTGTCAAGAAGGTCGTCTTCTCCACATCCTCCACGGCCGTCTTGATCTGATGGTATCCAGAGAATGCATTCAGGAAACATAACAAATCGCACTCGGCAGTGGAGTCGACGATTTGATCGATGCGCGGAAGGGGAAACGGATCTTGGGGGCAGGCTTTGTTGAGGTTGGTGAAGTCGACGCACATCCGTTCCTTCCCACCTTTCTTCGGTACTACGACGGGATTCGCCAGCCATTCGGGGTATCGAACTTCTCGGATGGTGCCTGCCGCCTCCAGTTTGCGTGTCTCTTGGACGATGAAGGCCTGTTTCTCAGTGGACTGCCGTCTTGCTCGCTGCTTCACGGGGAGTACATTGGGGCATACCCTTAGATGATGCTGGATTACCTCTCTCGGGACCCCTACCAGCTGATTGGGTTCCCACGCGAATATCTCTTTGTTCGCGTGCAAAAACCTCATCAAAGCTTCTTCTTGTCCTGGGCCAAGGCCAGTTCCTATGGTGAAGGTGGCTCCTGAAGACTTGTCCCCGTTGACCGGCACCTACTTGGTCTCCACCTTGTCTTGGGTGAACAACTGCCTCTTCTTGGTGGGTGCGGTCTCCTTGGCCTCGGGCGCACCAGCGCCTGCTGGCTGTGCCATTGCCGCGGTCTTGAAGGAGAGCCGGAGCACCGTCACAGCCTCCTTAGTGTCCCCCTTGATGGTGAGGACGCCCTTGCTCCCTAGCATCTTCATGAGGTTGTAGGCCGGGTGAGTTGCCGCCATGAACTAAGCGAGAGCCGGGTACCCGAGGATGGCGTTGTACGGGAGACCGATGCGGGCAATGTCAAAGTCCACCAGCTCGGTGCGATAGTTGTCTCGCGTGCCAAAGGTGATAGGGAGGCAGATCTGCCCCAGAGGGTGAGCAGCTCCCCCATCCACTCCTGTGAAGGGTTTGCTGAGGCCGAGCCATTCGAGCGGCACATGAAGAAGGCTGAAGGCTTCCACGGAGGGCAAGTTGAGGCCGGCGCCGCCGTCGATGAGGGTCTTGGTGACGGCCACGTTGCAGATGGTGGGCGTGCAGAGCATCGGGAGCATCCCGGAGCCGGCAGTGGAGCCGGGGTGGTCTTCCGAGTCGAAGGTGAGGTCGGCCTCCGGCACAGCCCAACCCGGCGGAGCCCCCGGGCGCTTGCAGGCTGCCCCAATCTGACGGAAGAAAGGCTTGACGTGGCGATCCAAAGGAGGTGCTTGGGAGCCACCCAGCAGTGCCGCGACTACATGGTGTGCCAGCGCCGCGTAACGCGCAGCGAAGAGGTCGCCGAGTTCCCCCCAGGACGTCACCGTGGATCCAGGGAGGTTGAGCAGCCAGGCGCGCGGCTCACTGGCGAGCGCCAGGGGGGGAACAAGTTTGCCATGATCTTGTCGTCGCCTCCGGCTTTGAGGACGGCCTCCTCGTATGCTAGCAGGAACAACACCGAGTCTACCGCGCCATTGTAACGCGGCGGCATCTTCGGCCTGAACTTGGCCGGCCACTGCACCTGCCGCGGAGCGGGGGCCAGGGCTCGGTAGCCAGACTCCCCGCTGCTGGTGTTGGCCGCAGAGCTTGGCTGCGGGGTGCCTGCCATGGGAACGAAGTGCAGAGGTGTGGGGCGCTGGTCAATGGAGAGAAGCATCGGCGCATCCCTACCTGGCACGCAAATGTCGGATGTGGGGTTCCGGCTAACCCTTAAGGTTCAAACACTAGGGTGCACACGAAGTCTTTCCCTCCTACCAATCTATGCTCTAACTCGCTAGGATCTTGCGGACGAACTCGACGAACTTGTAACACAGAGAGACACAGGGTTTATACTGGTTCGGGCCACCGTTGTGGTGTAATACCCTACTCCAGCGTGGTGGTGGTGGATTGCCTCTTGGGTTGATGAGGAACAGTACAAGGGAAGAACTGCCTCCTGAGGTTGAGGTGTTCTTGTGCGTATGAACTTGTGTGTCTCTCGTCCCCCCTCTCTACTATGGTGGCTAGTCCTATTTATAGAGGCCCTGGTCCTCCTCCCAAATATTGAGCGGGAAGGGAGCCAACAATGGCAGGCTAATTTGAAGGGGGACAACTAGTACAAGCTATCCTGACAAAAGGTAGTCCGCGCCTGCGAAAGGCTCTAGTGGTGACGCCATCTTGGGCTCCACAATGACCTCCGTCTTGCAGTCCATGGTCTTGGTCTTGTTGCACCGAAATGGGAACCTTTGCCTGAGGCCTCGGTACCCCGCGGCTGCGCTTGCCCCCTTTGCACCAAAGAGGAAACAAGGACGCTGCGCTTGCTCGCGCCCGCCTGGCGCCCGCCTGGTGTCGATCATCATGGTTCATGTCACGAGAGCCTCACGAGGTTTGCCCCGCCTTGATATCTCCGCTCCTCGTGAGCCTACTTGGCTAGGCCACTCCAGAGGAGGTCTTGCGTCGTCTGCCTCACGAGGCTTGGCCCCTCGCGAGGGTCTTGGGTGCCTCGTTGGTGAAGGTGGGCCGTACGGCCTGCTAGCTTAGCCACGCCACGAGCCGCAGGCAGGCAAGTCTGGGGACCCCCGTTCCCAGAACACCGACACACATGCTTATGGGCGTGAGAGAGTCCCTAACTAGAGAGAGAGAGTGAGTGAAATAGAAAGAGTGAGTGAAAAAAGTGTGTGTGCGTGTGTGAAAGAGACATGGACAACACTCGATAAAAGTCGAGAAAAAACGTGTGTGTCTTATGCAAACATATCACACATGCATCTTCAACAACGGAAGCTAGATGAGGAGATAGTGTGTGGTTGTTTGCAAATGAGAGAGCAAGACCCCTAGCACGTGGCCAAGAGGGGTCTGACAAACAAGGGAGAGAGGTCGAGAGAGATGTACGGAGAAAATGCAGACATGGAGAGGAGAGAGTGTATGTTTATCATAGAGAGATCCCCTGGAGATCGTGGTGGGACTACATGGGTGGGAGATCGAGTGACAAGGTGTGTGCATGATAGAAGATACCACGAGAGATATCGAGATAGACGTATGGATGGAAGGAGACAATACGTGTGTTCCTGATGGCTAGTGAGAGATAATCATACTTAGGGGGGGAGTGCTTGCGCCTATGATGGAGTGAGGGATTATGGTACTTATTAGGGGGGTGCGTGTCACATAGAGAGAGAACAAAGGCGGAGAGTGTTGGATGGGTCTATATGTATAGCGCGAGCAAGACATGTGTATGTGTGAACCAGGGAGATATAAAGTTTGAGAGAGATTGAGGAGCCCCGATAAGGCTGAGTGGTGCGTCAGATAGCTGAGTGGGGAAAGAGATATTCCGCTCAATAATGCAGTGCATGTAATTTTCTTAGAAGTCAAACTTTGGAAACTTTGATCAGGTTTACACAAATGTTATTTGTATCTTCAATACCAAAGATACATCATACGAAACTACATCTCATGGTGAATCTAATGGTATATGTTTGTCGTTCCAGATGTAATTGTTTTTCTCCATGTACATGGTCAAACTTTGTGATGTTTGACTTTTCAATAAATCAATATGCTATGGACTGAGGAGAGTGCCTAAGTCGAGAGGGACAAGTGTGTGTGAAGGAGAATGAGTAAGTGTGCAAAAAGAGTATGTGTGTGAAAGAGAAAGTGACAACAAACGATAAATTAGAGAGAGTGTGTGTTTTTTCGTTTCTTAGGCGAACATATCACGCATGCATCTCCAGGATAGAAAAGCGAGGCGAGGAGATACATGAAGATAGCTAGTGTGTGATTGTTTGCAACGGAGAGAGACACCCCTATAGCACATGTCCAATAGAGGTCTGGCCAACAAGGAACAAAGGTCGAGAGGGACACATGGAGAACATGGACACATGGGGAGGGCGAGAGGGTGTGTTTGTGATAGAGAGACCCCCTCGAGATCGTGAGGGGACTAAATGGGTGGGAGATCGAGGGAGGTGCGTGCGCGATAGAAAGTTGCCCCGAGAGAAATCGAGATAGACCATGCACATGTTTGTGATGGAGACTAAGATTAGCTAGTCATATACATATAGGGGGACTGTGTGTGCCTACAATTGAGTGAGAGACCATCATACTTGGCTAGCTATGCATGAGACTGTGTGTGTGTGTGTGTGTGCGTGTGAGATGGAGAGAGAACGAGGGAGAGAGATAGAGTTTTAGATGGGCCTATCGAGTGCGAGTGAGATATGCATGTGTATGTGTGACCCACGTAGATGGAGAGTTTGAGAGAGAGGGGGAAGAGCTCCGAGACGACAGAGTGGTGCGTGAGAGAGTTATGGGCAACGAGCCAAGGAATTTGTGTGCGTACGATGAGTGTACCCAAGATATATATCTTGGACTAGGGAATCATACATAGTGTGCGAGAGAGACCTATAGATGGAGGATATATGCATGCGAACTAGAAAGACCCCCCCCCCCACGCACACACACAAAGACACACACACACACACACAGAGAGAGAGAGAGAGAGAGAGATGGAGAGAAAAAGAGAGGACCAACAAGGTTTGTGTGTTGGATGTGTGCGACAGAATTGAAGATTGTCGGCGAGAGAGGGAGAGAGAGAGCAGGAGTCCGGGAGAGGGGGAGGTCGCGTTTTATGCATCAAAGACTGATATAAACCATGTTTCGATATAAACTTGCATTCAAATATTTAAATTGGAGAACATGTTCTCTCAATCCACACATGAACGGAAATGTGTGTATATCAAACAAGTTCATTAATTTGACTTTCAACATGTTCATGGCGTACTATAATACTGTACAACATGCTATTTGATTGAGGTGTTGAATTTTGGATTTAGTTCACTATTTTGACCTGGTGAACGAGCTATTTCATTGAATCGAGATATTTCATTTTGGGTTTGATTCCCGTTTTTGAGTGGGTCAACTATTTGTCATATAGTAAATCGCTAGCAACAAGCATGTAAAAACACATTACTCCCGAGCATCATCTCTCCATCTAAAAAAAGAAGTGGCAAGCTAATATTTCTAAATTTGATTCGAATCGACTTGGTAAGGTAGACGTGGATGCTCGTTCTCCCAAATTTTGAACAAACCGTTAAACATCCACTGCTCGGTGGAATTCGCCCGAGCAAATAAATGGGAGACGCGAAATTACTGTCCTATGTGGGAGATGCATTAATTGGCCCGTTGTGCATCGAGGGTAGGTCCGTAACTTCATCCAAGCGCGCCTTCTCCTCGGCCGAAATGACATGTGCCGAATAATTCATAAACCATGGTCGGCAAAACACACTCTCCTCGCCCGAAATAGCTCGCGCCCACTTTTTCAAAACACGCTCTCCTTGCCCGAAATCACTCGCGCCCACTATATTTCAAAACACACCCTCCTCGCCCGAAATCGCTCCCGCCCACTATTTGGGGAGAAGCAAAGTTACTCAACTATCCCCGACCCTCAGTACACAGACCCAAGCCGAGAAGCCTAAAGGAAGGGGTAGAACTGTAACTCCCCCTCACATTTCAGACAAATGTGTCCGTAAAACATGGTTCCACTCCCCTCCCAATCCCCCCCATTCATACCTCGTGGGCGCCAAATCACCTTCTCCCCGGAAGCTCCCTTCTCCCAAGCCGCGAAACCTCAGCCCCTCCTCCATGGCGCCCCCGACAGCACCAATTTCACAACCGCCCTCCTCCCTAATGCCGGAGACGTTGTCCATTTGCCGTCGTGCACTGGGCCATGTGCCTCTTACTCCCTGCTGCTGGAGCTGCCTCGACGACGGCCGCGTGAACCGTACCGGAGCCGATTCACCCCCGCCGTTGTTCATGGCACCGGAGCGGCTCCAACTTCGGATCTGTCCAGAGTCCTGGCGCTGCTTCCCCGTAGCCATCGACCATCACGACATCGCTGTTTCCCTACCCCCGGTGGCCACCGCAACCGCGCCGGCCTCACCGACTCGGCAGCTGGACCTGCCTACTTCACCATGCCGCCAGATAGGTCGCACCCTCATCTCAAATCACTTTATTTAGGCATCAGTTGTCTGAATTTTTATTCTGGGCCAATTGATTCCCAATGGGAAGCAGCACCCCTCGAGGCGGCGGAGCTCCTAGGCTGCCGGTTGGCTGGTGTCTTACGTAAGGGTGCGGGGCCACAAGTTCGCCGCAGTAGTAGCTCTTAGATGGCTATCTTAGAGTTGTGTGGGTTCAAGGTACTGCCGCCGCTGGATCTGGATGACGGGGAGTCTTTGTGGATTGGCCCGGTGGCGGCGCAACCACGGCAGTGCAGCGGGGCGGGGAGCGGGGTTTTGGCCGGGGCCGCTGACGGTGGAGGCAAGCTGCTCTGCCGTTGGTCGCTGGCTCTTCGGGGAAGATTCCCAACAGTGTCAGCCGGGAGGCACAAGACGGCCATCAAGCCATCCGGCGTAGATCGGACAGTACCAAAATAAAATAAAATCATGTGACCCCAATTTAGTCTCAGTCAACATACGTGTGACCACTCTCGTACCTTGCTGTTGATCTCTTAGTGTGTTTCTTCAAATCAAAGAGATGTGTCGTTCTTAACATTATGTGTTATCTACATCTTCAGCCACACCGTCTTCCGACTCACCGCAGATGCTCCAACAAGGGAAGCATACACTAGAAGGGAGCTATAGTCCCCACTCAATAGTTCCCTGCATCGAATGCGCATGCCCGACATGGACAGCCACAACAACTGCAGGGCCATCGACACGTTAGCACATGATGCTCACTCCTATGGATGGCAGCCAGATAGGTTGTACCCTCATCTTACTTATGTGCAACATTTATGGCTTTGTTATTCATCTAAGCATGGAAAATAGATTATCACATTTCACTGTATATTCATGCTGATCTCTTACGGGTCTTGTTCAGGAGTTAATGCTGTTCCATAGTTCAGCTAAGATACTTGTTCTTTAGGTAACACTGTTCCATAGTTATCATCCATCAGCCAATGCTATCCCACAGGCTGGTGATTATAGTATTATACCACTTCTAGTATTACCTATGTTGTTCTTTAATACTTTTGTGTGCCATCTAGTTAATCTCGAGTACAAACGATACATATTCTGTAGCTTTCATCTGTGTTCTCCCTTTAGTTTTTGAGACCTGTTGCTGCTAGTTAACCCCAGTCCTACTATTTATGTCGTCTCCTACAGGCACTCATTACATAAATCTAACTACTAGTTGTCTTCCATGCATGTCAGATATAATTGCACCCACTGATATATCCACAAGAACCTGATGGGGCAATGTAAAGGCCAATAAACTTGATGTCAATGATACCCAATATGATGGAACATGTAAAGGCAGTTCTTCAGAAGACTTGCAGAAAGATGTTGAATCCTCTTCACCCCACAAGGTCCTTGCTCTAACTTGGCCCGTGATATGGGTACAACATGCATATAATGTCCTGGAGTGTATCTACTCGGTTGCAATGGCATGTGCTTAGCATGCTGATCATGCATGTAAATATGTCACGCCTTCCTGCTTTTCAGTACCTATTCCATTCATGATAACATGTTTTCAAATTCAAGTACTGTCATTCTACTCTATTGCAATGCCATCTGCTTAATTTGGACATCATGCTTCTGAATGTCTTATGCATTGTTATTCATCAGTACGTACTTCATCTGTCTACCATACCATGTTTTTTTACATTGAAGTGATGTTCTAGTGCTCTGTTGCAATGCCATCTTAGCTTCCCAATCATACACGTGTATGTTGCCTTAGTTTTTTCTGTATGTATTCCGCTAGCATACAGTTTTACATTCAACTAGTGTTTTTTTACTACGTTGTCCTGTCGTATCCCTAGCTCTTACACCATACTCCCTCCGTCCGGATTACATGTTGCCGAAATGGATAAAAATGATGTATCTAGAACTGAAATATGCCTAGACCCATCCATTTTTTCCGGAGGGAGGGAATACATGTCAATATGTCATGCCTTTCTATTCTTTAGTACCTATTCCATCTCTCTGTTGTTGCAAGTTTTATAACGGAAGAACCATTCTTCTATACAAGGCATGCAAGGGGAAGACGACTATGTTAGAATCTGAAGGGTTACAAACTAGGTCTTTGCAAAAGATCCAAATGCCAGGACATAATAAACCAACTCCAGTTTTTATAGATACTGCTCTAGCACAGAGAAACCCAACTCCTACTAATAATAAGCTGATTCCAGTGGCCAAAGAACTAGTCCGCTCCAGTCCAGCAAAAATATGTCAACTCCATTCTAAGAAGTGTGTGCATATCCTTGCATCATGAAATTTTATAGCATGCTGATCATATTTTCTACATGTTTCTTACCCATCTCTCTTTTAGAAAATAAGCTTAACAGATAGAAGAATTTATGCACTGGTATCGTCTGTGAGGAAAGATTCTTGCAGGAATTCTCTATACTCCAATGCAGATGCAAGTACCTGTTGTATATCACTATATTTTTACATCAGCATGTATTTTGTTAATCGGCGTGAATCCAACCTTTGTATGATCTAAAATTAGGTGTAGAAAAATGTTAAAGGCGCCAATGTTTATTTTTGTAAAGAAAACTGCCTGGTAGTTTCGCATACTGAGCTGCATGAGTGTAGTATCTCATATCATGCACATTACTGAATTGTAGTGCTGCTCTGGTTGCCCATTCATTCATTGTGTCAATGTTGCTTTCGTATTACCTTACCTGGCTGATGATAGCTGTGCCATATTGTGTTAATTTCGTGTTGGCTAGTTGCCCAAACGTTCGTTGTGCCAATGTTGCTTTCCTATTATCTGACTTGGCCAATGATAGTAATGCTAGTGTCTTAATTTGGTGTAGGCTGCTGAAGATAAGAAGAAAAACTCCGAAAACAGCAAGGCAACCCCATTGTTTCTTTCCAATAAATCTAGGCCAGGTAATATGCCAATAACTCATGATTAATCTATTTGGTTTCCCTCCTAATTTATGTTATGATGCAGTGGTCGAGACACTCTCCACTATCAATAATACAAGCCTGCCAAAATCGCCATCTAAATATGTTCAGTATCCTCTATCTCGAATGCAACGGAAAAAATGTATGTTTGTGAACCAATTAATGGCTGAAGGAATGATGGAAATGGTGGAGGAATCAGAGGTGCAGAGTCGTGCGACACAACAACTGATCAATGTTTTTAGAGACAATGTAGCAAAGCAGCAAGAACTTGCCCACATGCTTATGGGCGTCATCCGTGCTGAGGTTGCAGATTGTGACATTGTAGATCATTAGGTTCTGTTCATTTATTTGCACTGGCATCAATCTTTGATTGCCTAGTGAATGTAATTTCCTGTAATATATGCTGGATGTACAATGTTTTTCCCTGTATGTCGTACCTTTGCTTGATCGGTTTTGGTCCTATGCATAATTGCTCATCGTAATGGGCTCAAATTATCCAATTTGGCCTAAAGACATGTATGAACTTTAGTGGGGCCATTAAGTTAATGGGCCGTTACCAGGCCGAAAGTTAATGGTCGGCCCTCTTAACTCCCGGGTTGTTAACAGGCTGACATCGAAGTGGGCAACAGGTGGGCCCAATTGATTTCACAGGCCGTTAATAGGTCGTTACTAAGTTCGGGCTACATATGGCCCAACTATACTGTGGGCCTTTAGCAGGCCAAAAGAGATAGCGGGCTTGTACTGGACCATGAATAGCATGGGCCGCTAAGAGGCCAAAAGTCAGGTCGTATTGTAAATGGCCCAACTGTGTTATGGGCCTTTAGCAGGCCTAAAGAGAAACCGGGCTGGTATTTGACCATGAAGGGCATGGGCCGTTAAAAGGACAAAACTTAGGTCCGACTACAAATGGCCCAACTCATTTATGGTTCGTTAACAAGCTGAAAGGCACACAGGGTCGGGCATTGGTCCAACAATTAAATGGGTCGCTAAAAGGCCAAAACTCAGGTCCGACTACAAATGGCCCAACAGATATATGGGCCGTCACCAGGCTGAAAGACACACCGGGCCAGAAATTGGCCCAACACTTAAATGGGTCGCTAAAACACCGAAACTCAGGTCCGACTACAAATGGCCCAACTGATTTATGGGCCGTCAACAGGCTGAAAGATACACCGGGTCGGAAATTAGCCCAATATTTAAATGGGTCGCTAAAAGGCCGAAATATGTTCATTGTGAAAATTGGCCAATCCACTGAATGGGCCGTTAACAGGCCAAAATCTCATCAGGCCGATATTGAGCCCAAATATATAGCGGGCTATTAACGGGCTCGAACTGACGATGGGCTGCAATGGTGTCTAATCTTTAACGGGCCGTTGACGGGCCGAATTGGCACATCTCGTATGGGCCGTGGGCTTAAATGGACCTGACACAAGTAGGCCTTATATGGGTCAGTCTTCTATTTTTTACTGGGCCGGCCTTTTTCACCGGAATGGGCCACTGTTGGGTCGTGCCACGTGTCGACCTATCATAGGCGCCTCCTGTCCAATGAGTGGATGGCATCTGTCCCAACGGTGAGGCAACACGTGTTTCCTCCGGCCAATGATGATTTTACATGTGGAAAACCCCCATTGGTCCGGGCTGTTAACGGGTTATCGGATCCAAAACCAGACCCGATAGCTTAACGGCATTCCGTCACGGTGGATGCCACGTGTTGGTCACCCTTGACGAAAGCACTTCTGTGACGCGCGATTTATCGTCATGGAAGTGGACACTTCCATGATGATAATTTTGGTAATGTCATGTAACACTTCTACGACACCACAGGTATGACTGTCTTGATTCTGTCATAAAATTGTCATGGATGTACATGCATGACAGAAAACTTGACCTACTGTGACAAACACGTATCATCACGGAAGTGTATTTTTTTGTAGTGCCCGAAGGGACAGACACAAGAACAAAGGACACATGCCGGCCAACCTAAGTGTTCCAGAGCAGTAGCAAGCTACCATGGCTCAGTGGAAGCACTAGGAGACATTTTCCCATAAGATAGGCTACCAAGAATAAACAACTAGGTTGTCCGATCCCACACATACCAAGCATTTCAATAACATACACACAATATGCTCGATATGTGCAAATACAACATGGCATCACAACAAGACTCTACGACACAAAAGTATTTATTCTATAGGCTCCGAGGAGCCAGATATTACAAACATGGGTCTCATGACCCAACATACAACGCATACAAGAAAGCACATGCGGAAGCTTAACTTGTCTGAGTACAGACAACTACAAATGAAAAAGGTTGAGAAGCCTGACTATCTACAAGACCCTGCCGAGGGCACAAGATCGTAGCTGAGGTAACAGGCTAAACGTCAAAGTCCATGCGGAACTACTAGTGAGACTGAAATCTCTCTAAAAAACATAAATTAAGCAAACGTGAGTACAAATGTACCCAGCAAGACTTACAACAGAACTAGCTACATATGCATCAGTATCAACAAAGGGGTGGTGGAGTTTAACTGTAGCAAGCCAGCTTTGACTTGGTGGCTATCCTGAACTACGACTGCAAGTAACTCTTTTGAGGTGGCACACACGAGCGCTAACCTCCCCGGCAATGGCGCCAGAAAATAGCTTGATGTCTACTACACAACCTTCTTCTTGTAGACGTTGTTGGGCCTCCAAGTGCAGAGGTTTGTAGGATAGTAGCAAATTTCCCTCAAGCGGATGACCTAAGGTTTATCAATCCGTGGGAGGCGTAGGATGAAGATGGTCTCTCTCAAACAACCCTGCAACAAAATAACAAAGAGTCTCTTGAGTCCCCAACACACCCAATACAATGGTACACTGTAAAGGTGCACTAGTTCGGCGAAGAGATGGTGATACAAGTGCAATATGGATGGTAGATGTAGGTTTTTGTAATCTGAAAATATAAAAACAGCAAGGTAACTAATGGTAAAAGTGAGCGTAAACGGTATTGCAATGATAGGAAACAAGGCCTAGGGTTCATACTTTCACTAGTGCAAGTCCTCTCAACAATAATAACATAATTGGATCATGTAACTATCCCTCAACATGCAACAAAGAGTCACTCCAAAGTCACTAATAGCGGAGAACAGACGAAGAGATTATTGTAGGGTACAAATCGACCTCAAAGTTATTCTTTCTGATCGATCTATTCAAGAGTCCGTAGTAAAATAACACGAAGCTATTCTTTCCGTTCGATCTATCATAGAGTTCGTACTAGAATAACACCATAAGACACAAATCAACCAAAACCCTAATGTCACCTAGATACTCCAGTGTCACCTCAAGTATCCGTGGGTGTGATTATACGATATGCATCACACAATCTCAGATTCATCTATTCAACCAACACAAAGAACTTCAAAGAGTGCCCCAAAGTTTCGACCAGAGAGTCAAGACGAAAACGTGTGCCAACCCCTATGCATAAGTTCACGAGGTCACGGAACTCGCAAGTTGATCACCAAAACATACATCAAGTGGATCACGTGATATCCCATTGTCACCACAGATAAGCACATGCAAGACATACATCAAGTGTTCTCAAATCCTTAAAGACTCAATCCGATAAGATAACTTCAAAGGGAAAACTCAATTCATCACAAGAGAGTAGAGGGGGAGAAACATCATAAGATCCAAATATAATAGCAAATCTCGCGATACATCAAGATCGTGCCGACTCAAGAACACGAGAGAGAGAGAGAGATCAAACACATAGCTACTGGTACATACCCTCAGCCCCGAGGGTGAACTACTCCCTCCTTGTCATGGAGAGCTCTGCGATGATGAAGATGGCCACCGGAGAGGGATTCCCCCCTCCGGCAGGGTGCCGGAACGGGTCTAGATTGGTTTTCGGTGGCTACGGAGGTTTCTGGTGGAGGAACTCCTGATCTAGGTTTCTTTCTGGAAGTTTTAGTATATATAAGAGGTTTTGGCGTCGAGAACAAGTCAGGGGGCATCCGGGCTGTCCACGAGGCAGGGAGGCGCGCCTAGGGGGTGGGCGCGCCCCCCACCCTCATGGGTAGCCTAGGACCCTTCTGGCCCAACTCTTTTACTCCATGGCCTTCTTGTGGTCCAAAAATAAGCTCCATCAAGTTTCAGGTCAATTGGACTACGTTTGGTTTTCCTTTTCTGCGATACTCAAAAACAAGGAAAAAACAGAAACTTGCACTAGGCTCTCGGTTAATAGGTTAGTCCCAAAAATCATATAAAATAGCATATAAAACATCCTAGATGGATAATATAATAGCATGGAACAATCAAAAATTATAGATACCTTGGAGACGTATCAAGCATCCCCAAGCTTAATTCCTGCTCGTCCTCGAGTAGGTAAATGATAAAATAGAATTTTTGATGTGAAATGCTACCTAACATAATTATCAATGTATTCTTCTTTATTGTGGCAAGAATATTCAGATCCATAAGATTCAAGACAAAAGTTTAATATTGACATAAAAATAATAATACTTCAAGCATACTAACTAAGCAATTATGTCTTCTCAAAATAACATGGCCAAAGAAAGTTCATCCCTACAAAATCATATAGTTTGGCCATGCTTCATTTTCGTGACACAAAATGCTCCCATCATGCACAACCCCAATGACAAGCCGAGCAATTGGTTCATACTTTTTAACGTGCTTCAGCTTTTTTAACCCTCACGCAATACATGAGCGCAAGCCATGGGTATAGCACTATGGGTGTAATAGAATAATGATAGGGGTTATGTGAGAAGACAAAAAGGAGAAAGTATCACATTGATGCGGCTAATCAATGGGCTATGGAGATGCCCATCAATTGATGTCAATGCGAGGAGTAGGGATTGCCAAGCAATGGATGCACTAGAGCTATAAACGTATGAAAGCTCATCAAAAGAAACTAAGTGGGTGTGCATCCAACTTGCTTGCTCACGAAGACCTAGGGTATTTTGAGGAAGCCCATCATTGGAATATACAAGCCAAGTTCTATAACGAAAAATTCCCACTAGTATATGAAAGTGACAAAATAAGAAACTCTCTATCATGAAGATCATGGTGCTAGTCTGAAGCACAAGTGTGGAAAAAGGATAGTAACATTGTCCCTTCTCTCTTTTTCTCTCAATTTTTTATTTTTTCTTTTTCATTTTTTTCTTTTGGGGCTTCCTGGGCCTCTTTTTTATTTGGGATTCTTTGGCCTCTCTTTTTTCCTTTTTTTGTCTGGAGTCTCATCCCGACTTGTGGGGGAATCATAGTCTCCATCATCCTTTCCTCACATGGGACAATGCTCTAATAATGAAAATCATCACACTTCTATTTACTTACAACTCAAGAATTACAACTCGATACTTAGAACAAAATATGACCCTATGTGAATGCCTCCAGCGGTGTACCGGGATATGCAATGAATCAAGAGTGACATGTATGAAAAATTAGCATGGTGGGGTTGCCACAAATACGATGTCAACTACATGATCATGCAAGACAATATGACAATGATGATGCATATCATAATAAACGGAACGGTGGAAAGTTGCATGGCAATATATCTCGTAATGGCTATGAAAATTCCATAATAGGTAGGTATGGTGGCTGTTTTGAGGAAGATATAAGGAGGTTTATGTGTGATAGAGCATATCGTATCACGGGGTTTGGATGCACCGGCGAAGTTTGCACCAACTCTCAAGGCGAGAGAGGGCAATGCACGGTACCGAAGAGGCTAGCAATGATGGAAGGGTGAGAGTGCGTAATATCCATGGACTCACATTAGTGATAAAGAACTCATATACTTACTACAAAAGTTTATTAGCCCTCGAAGCAAAGTACTACTACTCATGCCCCTAGGGGATAGATTGGTAGGAAAAGACCATCGCTCGTCCCTGACCTCCACTCATAAGGAAAGCAATCAAAGAACACCCCATGCTTCAAATTTGTCACACAACGTTTACCATACGTGCATGCTACGGGACTTGCCAACCTCAACACAAGTATTTCTCAATTTCACAATTACTCAACTAGCCAGACTCTAATATTACCACATTTATATCTCAAAACAATTATCAAGTAACAAACTTCTCATAGTATTCAATGCACTCTATATGAAAGTTTTTATTATATCCCTCTTGGATGCCCATCATATTAGGACTAAATCCATAACCAAAGCAAATTACCATACTATTTAGGACTCTCAAAATAATATAAGTGAAGCATGAGAGTGTTGGGTTCTACGGTAGGGTGCGTGGACTGCAAAATAAAATTCCCTACACGCAGAACAACCAAGAACATGCTACGGGAGATGGATCATAGTTCGTTACCACTAGACGCGCAGTGCCATGCAGCGGAAGAAGAGTTGGGGCAGCGCGTCCGCGTGGATCGTCTCCTCCTTGTCCGATCTCCCTCGTACAGCCGGTAGTCGGTTCCCACATACAGGTTTGCCGGAGCGGCACAAGTGCACCTCCTCTAACGGTATCCGCGCGTGAAGGAGGAACATCGTGCGGCGGACTGCTAGGTCCGATCACACAACCGGCAGCAAGTGGAGGTGTCTATTTGCAACACATGCAAACCCTAGTGACAGTGCCGAAGCGATTAGCCCAATGAGTGTGCCGCACCTCCACTATATATAGGCATCCATCGCGGGCTCAACACTTGGGCCTCACACGGACCCTAAAGCCCATAAGTCTACTCGGCCACAATCCGAATACAGTTTGAATCACATCCGACAAGTGTCCTCGGATTCGACCTCGTAGGTTCCTACCCTTAAGCGCGTGACCCGTTAGGTTCAAGTCGGCTTGGTCGCAGTTCAGATCACCTCCAAACTGCAAGGTTGGTAGCGGCCTCTAGCAAGGCATGCCAAACACCAAGAAGACTATGAAGCTGGTTAGGCGAACCTGTACATCATACTTCCATTCCTTTTTCCACACAATATATGTTGTCGAGCTCAAGGCGAGTCTGTCATCCTTGTGCTAGCCCGACCTCTTTCTCGAACCAGTGATGCCGACCACTATCCGGATTATCTCATAATCCTTGTCGCATGGCCATGCTTATCCTGGTTGGATCACACGAGGGTCCTAGAGTATATCTCTCCTGGTCCGAGGGGCAAATCCCATCTTGCTTAACCATGTCTCGCAGCATGGGTCTGGACAAGCCTGAAACCTACCTTTGTAACTACCCAGTCACGGAGTAGCGTTTGGTCGGCCCAAAGCAAGTCTGTCACCATCCTGAGTACATGTGCCAACTCAGGTCTTAGGACATAGAACGTATGTTGTACTAGAGACTCACAGATGACATACCGCTGCATCTCATAGTTGGGTCTGTCCGACTCGGATCCGACTATGTCGAATCCGACCAGACCTTTCCAAGTCCATATTATCCTATTAGCATCCAATGCTCCATGGCTAGTCAGACTAGGCCATCAACTGTGTCATATGCTAGTCTAGTTGGATGCGCGTCCACACAGCCCTTTCCACTAGGAACCTTTTAGGACAGTTATCATACAATGCATAGTCCCACAAACAAGTCACGTACTTGCTGATACACATCATTGATAATGTCCAAGGACTATCTTTATTCATAAAAACATAGGAAATATCATCATACATGATTGCCTCTAGGGCATATCTCCAACAGAGAGTTCATCTATTTCTTCAAAATAAAACTACCATCGTGCTCTAAAAAGATATAAGCGAAGCACTAGAGCAAATGACAAACTACTCCAAAAGATATAAGTGAAGATCAATGAGTAGTCGAATAATTATGCAACTATGTGAAGACTCTCTAACATTTAATAATTTCAGATCTTGGTATATTATTAAAACAGCAAGCAAAACTAAATAAAATAAAATGACACTCCAAGCAAAACACATATCATGTGGTGCATAAAATATAGCTCCAAGTAAAGTTACCCATGAACGAAGACAAAAGAGGCGATGCCTTCCGGGGCATCCCCAAGCTTAGGCTTTTGGTTGTCCTTGAATATTACCTTGGGGTGCCTTGGGCATCCCCAAGCTTAGGCTCTTGCCACTCCTTATTCCATAGTCCATCGAATCTTCACCCAAAACTTGAAAACTTCACAACACAAAACTTAACAGAAAACTCGTAAGCTCCGTTAGTATAAGAAAATAAATCACCACTTAGGTACTGTTGTGAACTCATTCTAAATTCATATTGGTGTAATATCTACTGTATTCCAACTTATCTATGGTTCATACCCTCCGATACTACTCATAGATTCATCAAAATAAGCAAACAACACATAGAAAACAGAATCTGTCAAAAACAGAACAGTCTGTAGTAATCTGGATCAAACGTATACTTCTGGAACCCCAAAAATTCTAAAATAAATTTCTGGACGTGAGGAATTTATCTATTAATCATCTTCAAAAAGAATCAACTAAGTAGCACTCTCCAGTAAAACATAGCAGCAAATCTCGTGAGCGCTAAAGTTTCTATTTTTTACAGCAAGATCGCAAAGACTTTCCCAAGTCTTCCCAAAGGTTCTACTTGGCACAAACACTAATTAAAACATAAAACCACATCTAAACAAAAGCTAGATGAATTATTTATTACTAAACAGGAGCAAAAAGCAAAGATAAAAATAAAATTGGGTTGCCTCCCAACAAGCGCTTACGTTTAACGCCCCAAGCTAGGCATGATGATTTCAATGATGCTCACATAAAAGATAAGAAGTGAAACATAAAGAGAGCATCATGAAGAATATGACTAGCACATTTAAGTCTAACCCACTTCCTATGCATAGGGATTTTGTGAGCAAACAACTTGTGGGAACAAGAATCAACTTGCGTAGCAAGGTAAAACAAGCATAACTTCAAGATTCTAAGCACATAGAGAGGAAACTTGATATTATTGCAATTCCTACAAGCATATGTTCCTCCCTCATAATAATTTTCAGTAGCGTCATGAATGAATTCAACAATATAACCATCACATAAAGCATTTTTTCATGATCTACAAGTATGCAAAGTTGACACTCTTCCAAAATAGTGGGATTAACATTAACTAAAGTCATGACCTCTCCAAACCCACTTTCATAATTATCACAATAAGATTCAACACCCTCCAAAATAGTGGGATCATTACTTCCTAAAGTTGAAACTCTTCCAAACCCACTTTCATCAATATAATCCTCATAAATAGGAGGCATGCTATCATCAAAATAAATTTGCTCATCCAAACTTGGGGGACAAAAAATATCATCTTCATCAAACATAGCATCCCCAAGCTTGTGGCTTTGCATATCATTAGCTTCATGGATATTCAAAGAATTCATACTAACAACATTGCAATCATTCTCATCATCCAAAGATTTAGGGCCAAACATTATAATGCATTCTTCTTCTAACACTTCGGCACAATTATCGGAATCCTTATTTTCACGAAAGATATTAAAAAGATGAAGCATATGAGGTACCCTCAATTCCATTTTTTGTAGTTTTCTTTTATAGACTCGACTAGTGATAAAACAAGAAACTAAAAGATTCGATTGAAAGATCTAAAGATATACCTTCAAGCACTAACCTCACTGGCAACGGCGCCAGAAAAGATCTTGATGTCTACCACACAACCTTCTTCTTGTAGACGTTGCTGGGCCTCCAAGTGCAGAGGTTTGTAGGACAGTAGCAAATTTCCCTCAAGTGGATGACCTAAGGTTTATCAATCCGTGGGAGGCGTAGGATGAAGATGGTCTCTCTCAAACAACCCTGCAACCAAATAACAAAGAGTCTCTTGTGTCCCCAACACACCCAATACAATGGTAAATTGTATAGGTGCACTAGTTCGGCGAAGAGATGGTGATATAAGTGCAATATGGATGGTAGATATAGGTTTTTGTAATCTGAAAATATAAAAATAGCAAGGTAACTAATGGTAAAAGTGAGCATAAACGGTATTGCCATGCTAGGAAACAAAGCCTAGGGTTCATACTTTCACTAGTGCAAGTCCTCTCAACAATAATAACATAACTGGATCATATAACTATCCTTCAACATGCAACAAAGAGTCACTCCAAAGTCACTAATAGCGGAGAACAAACGAAGAGATTATTGTAGGGTACGAAACCACCTCAAAGTTATTCTTTTTGATCGATCTATTCAAGAGTCCGTAGTAAAATAACACGAAGCTATTCTTTCCATTCGATCTATCATAGAGTTTGTACTAGAATAACACCTTAAGACACAAATCAACCAAAAACCTAATGTCACCTAGATACTCCAGTGTCACCTCAAGTACCCGTGGGTATGATTATACGATATGCATCACATAATCTCATATTCATCTATTCAACCAACACAAAGAACTTCGAAGAGTGCCCCAAAGTTTCTACCGGAGAGTCAAGACGAAAATGTGTGCCAACCCCTATGCATAAGTTCACGAGGTCACGGAACTCGCAAGTTGATAACCAAAATATACATCAAGTGGATCACGTGATATCCCATTATCACCACAGATAAGCACATGCAAGACATACATCAATTGTTCTCAAATCCTTAAAGACTCAATCCGATAAGATAACTTCAAAGGGAAAACTCAATTCATCACAAGAGAGTAGAGGGGGAGAAACATCATAAGATCCAAATCTAATAGCAAAGCTCGTGGTACATCAAGATCGTGCCGACTCAAGAACACAAGAGAGAGAGAGAGAGAGAGATCAAACACATAGCTACTGGTACATACCCTCAGCCCCGAGGGTGAACTACTCCCTCCCCATCATGGAGAGCGCCGGGATGATGAAGTTGGCCACCGGAGAGGAATCCCCCCCGGCAGGGTGCCGGAATGGGTCTAGATTGGTTTTCGGTGGCTACGGAGGCTTCTGGCGGCGGAACTCCTGATCTAGGTTTCTTTCTGGAAGTTTCTGTATATATAAGAGGTTTTGGTGTCGAGAACAAGTCAGGGGGGTCTCTGGGTTGTCCACGAGGCAGGGAGGCGCGCCTAGGGGGTGGGCGCGCCCCCCACCCTTGTGGGCAGCTCGGGACCCTTCTGGCCCAACTCTTTTACTCCATGGCCTTCTTCTGGTCCAAAAATAAGCTCCGTCAAGTTTCAGGTCAATTGGACTATGTTTGGTTTTCCTTTTTTGCGATAATCAAAAACAAGGAAAAACAGAAACTGGCGCTGGCACTAGGCTCTAGGTCAATAGGTTAGTCCCATAAATCATATAAAATAGCATATAAAACATCCTAGATGGATAATATAATAGCATTGAACAATCAAAAATTATAGATACGTTGGAGACGTATCATCCACTTTCACTTGTCTATGAACTACATAAGCAACCAAGTAGTCCATTACTGTGGACGCGGGTATTCGAATAGTTTGATAACCCTGCAGGGGGGTACTTCTTCACACAAGCTCTCACCACTTATCGTTGTTTACACGCCGTGTACTCGGCAACCTTCAAGCGGAAGCCCAGCGAGGGTGTCGGCCATGACCTGACTAACCACACAAGTCCCTAGTCCAGGTTTATCGCCTATTTAGTTTCCATCCGCATGGAGATCCAGCCGGGGTGTCCTCAACGGCCCCAAACGATGTGTCTAGGGTTCCCGAGGCACCAAACGGGTGTCTCAATACACCGGGCCATGTGCCTACCCCACCACAGCCCACCCCTCAGGTCAGCGCTGCGCACGGCCTCCAGCATACTACAAACACCAGAAACTACTTGCAACTCCTGGACACAGGACAGGGGCGGTTAATAAGTCGAGAGGGTCCATTGGTTTCGGGCCCAACGCGTTGTAGTAGCTGATCTTAAATCACATACACAGATCTCAGTTCCTAAGGACGGTTCCAATGAAACAACCCACCATGTACTCCTACATGGCCTCTCATCGATACCTTTACCAAATCGTGTTCACACACTTAGCTCACACATTGTAGGAAAAGTTCATCACCATTCCAATTCAGCCCCAATGAATCAGACCTGACTCAATTCTAGGCAGTAGCAGGCATGACAAACAAGCATGAATGAGTAGGCACATCAGGGCTCAAACAACTCCTACTCATGCTAGTGGGTTTCATCTATTTACTGTGGCAATGATAGTTCATGCATAGGAAAGGGGTTCAGCTACCACAACATGTAATAGTTGAAACAATATTGTCCTGATGCAATAAAAGAGAGAAAGAGCAGAGAGTAGGATTGTATCAGAATGAACAAAGGGGGTTTGCTTTCTTGGTACTTCTGAAGATAGTATAGTTCTTCATCGCTGTCACCAATCTCATCGTCGGAACCACATCTACTGAGAGGGGACAAATACCGGCAACAGAGAAGGAACACAATCAATGCAATGCAACAATATGATGCATGATCATGATATGTCAACATGCTGTGATTTGAGCTAATGCAACTAGCAGCAATTTAAATGGAGTCGGTTTGAACACAAGATTCAAATTCAAACTCCATATGTGGATAGTCGAATGCCATTTATTTGATTTGCCCTAAACAGTAGTCATAAGTTGTTATAACATGCACGAATATTGTACAGATGGATAGATTGGATTTTTCTAATCATTTTTCATATATAAATTATTTCATTTGGAGTTATAGATTAATTTCTATGTTTTTTGAAGTTTAAGTCATTTTCTGGAATTTCCTGAATTAGTTTTAATCCAGAAATTCTTTTACTACGTCAGCATGACATCAGGGTGACGCCAGCAAGTCAACAGTGCGGTCCAAGTCAAACCTGACCAGTGGGGCCCACTGGTCAGTGACGCAGTTAATTAACTGAGTTAATTAGTGCTAAACTAGCCCTAACTAAAATGTCAGCAGGGCTAGGCCCACATGTTAGTGGCTCATCTAATTAACTAAGTTAATTAACACTAACTAAACCTAACACTAATTAAACAGGGGCTTGGTCCCACACGTCAGTCAGCCAGGGGAGGTCAAACCCCTGGTCAGCGGGGTCAAACCCACCGGACTTGGCCCACGGCTCATCGTCGGTGAGGCCAGAGACAGGGGAGGCGCTCGGAGAACGTCCACAAGGCACGACTTGAGGCACCATTGGGCTCTCTAGAGAGCCCGTGCGATGGCGCGTTAGATGGCGGTGGTTGCCGAGCCTAGGGTGGCTGGAATCAACATCGGTGACGAGGTCAGCGGCGGCCGGTGTTCAGGTGTGCACGGGGTTGGCGTTCTGGTGCGTAAATGAGCGAGGCAAAAGGCTAGAACGGCGCTACGCATTGCGGGGAGCAGGCTGAACACTCTATGGTGACCATTTGGTCACCGGAGCATCGCCGATGGCAAGCTCGGGCGGCGGTGCATCTCGGTCATCAAGGGGGCGACGGCTACGATGATCAAACGGAGGAGGGGTTAGGGGGAAATGACTGGGGGCTCACCGCGGTCACGAAGAGCTAGTCAGTAGGCTCGGGGAAGGCCGTACGGCGTCAGAGCATCTCCGGTGATCTGGAGAGCCAAAGGTTGAAGACGACGGCATCGGCGGCATTCGGGGGCGTTCGACGTTGCGTAGCTAGGCGACGAGGTCAAGGGAGACACAACAAAGCTCGAGGACACGTCCGTAAGGCGAGGGGGGAGCGGTGGCTGCGAGGGCAATGAAGGGCAGCGACAGTGCAGCTTGGCCGGTGAGAGAGAGAGAGAGAGCCAGGGGAGGGGACATGCCACGGGTGAGGGAGAGAGAGGCCAGGGGGTGTGTGGCGTCATCTAGAGTCGTCAAGTGCGTCGGCGAAGCAGGAGGTGGCCGTCGGTGGCCGCGCGCGTGCTAGCGCAACGCGGGCACACGCCCTCATGCCCATTGGCACGAGGTTGAGGACGACTGGCGCTAGCCAGTGGACTGGGCAAGCACAGTGCCACGCCGGCTGGGCTGGACAGGTATGCCACGTGAGTATCTAACCCTTTTCTATTTTTGTTTCTGTTTTGTAATTTGCAGCTTGTTTTTTATCCAGTTTTAAAAACCAAATCAATTTTATAAATCCTAAAAATATTCATGAGCACTTTCTGAATTATTTCAGTAGCCCACAAATAGTTCCAACATTATTTGAGCATTTAAATTATTTATATTGTTTAAATGCCCAAAGTCAAATACAATATGATTTAATTCAAAAATCCAGGAATGTCCTAGAAATATTTTCATCATTTTTGGCGGAGGTTTTCACCTTTATCGGAAATCATGAACATTTTCAAAGGGCATTTTGGGTTCATTGAAAATGATTTTATTTAAGCCTATTTGAATTCATTTGGTGCTAGCACTAGTACAGCAAGCTGCTAAACAAATGGTTTTTAACCCTTTCCGCGACGGCATTTGTAACCGTCGCCAAGTGAGTGTGGGCAATAGGGGGGTCCTTCCCACATGACCCAGAAACCGTCAGGGATATTCCCTCCTGGCACACACGCTCGGCAAAATGAGGTTGTGTGCGACCAACGAGCGCTCAAATACGGAAATACGTACAGTCGAACTAAAAAAATACAATTATACAGCGAAATTGTTTCCGGTCGCAAGTACATCCCACACAGTCACTCCCCGCTAAACGTTTCCGTTCGTATGTACATCCCACACAGTCACTCCAAGGAAAACGTTTCCGTTCACAGGTACATCACACACAATTTTTCCCACTAAATCGTTTGCGTTATTGAATGTATCACACATGGTCCACAGAAGAAACTGTGTGGCAAAGGCTGTCCATCACACACAGTTTTTATGTGGTAACGTTTGTGCAAGGTGGCCTAACGCAAACAGTTTTCAAGAGAAAGTCGTGTGTGATTGTTCATTGATCCAACACGGTTTATTCCTAGAAACTGTGTGCGTTGCCTGAGGTCATCGCCCACGGTATTTTTTCAACAACCATTTGTAATAGCAAAACCCAATTAGCAGGCTAATTATCCGATAATTCATAATACATTTATTAATCTAACTGACATTTCATATTAAGCACACAATATATTTCATTTTCATAGTTGAAATACATAAGAGTACAACATCATATAGCTTCAGCACTTAGCTACCCTATTACACAACTACACCAGGACCAAGTTTCACATGCAACATCTATAACCTTTCGAAATTAGCATCATAAACGGTACATAGACAAATGTATCTCATCTGGAAAACTGCTGAAGCAGAAGGCGAATATTGAGCCTTCATTGATGTTGAAGGTCTTTGTAACTTTAGACCAGTGCCTGTGGATGGTTGACCGTCCATCCTTCGTTCTCTTCAGGAACACTTCAATATTGAACCGTGGGGGTTGTATGAATACCTTCCTTGCCTCCTGACCATGCAGGTGGTTTGATAGGTAATCATCAGTGAACTACTTTGGAAAGGCCTGAAAACAAGGATGTGCATAAATATCTTCTCCATATTGGAAATGGGGCAAAGGAATAAAAAAGGCAAGGTATAATAGTTAGTACCATCCTGTAGTGAACTGATGTCTTATTCATTGTGTAGACAAAGATCTTGTTGTTTTTTGTCGCTAATTTCTTTATCCTAACAATCTTTCTGAGTTTCTTGACTTGACTGATATTCATGGACAATTCATTTCCCCATATGCAAAAAGGGTCGAACAGTGGGTCAAAACCTCTGACAGCAGGACCTACATGTGCAAGACCAAATTGTTAAAAACCAAAATATTAGAATGGTTCCTGCAATTGCACAATAATGTGCTATTAGACAACGGACCATGCACGTACTAACCTCGATTGTAATCCTCAGTGCTTCCCATTGTTTCCCTGCAACTCATATAAGGTAGTTAGTCATAAGGTTAAGTATTTAATACAACCAAATTCAATTTATTCCTCACATGGTATACAATAACAGATTGCACCCACGACTATTGAACATCACATTGCAGAATTGAACCAAACAGTTAACTAATCACCACAACACAAATGAACCAAACGTTAACTGAGCACCACATTGCACAATGTATAACCAAACCAAGCATGCTTGACAACTTGGAAATATAGCAATTGTATTCATTTCTCATGTATTTTGTAAAGATAAATTCGATTTATTTCTCACTTGGAAGATAATACAAAATTGCAGCCTGAAGAATTGAACATCACATTTGCATAATTGAACCAAACAGTTAACTGAAGATGACAACTAATTAACAAAACAGTTAATAAGTGAGCACCACACTCCACGACATAAGAACATATACACTAGAGCAACAGATTGCATGGTAAAATTAGATAGCACAATTCACTAGATCTGGGGGTCGGCACGAATGGCAGCCATCGTGACCTCATCCGCGCATGCGGCCGCGATTTGCTTCTCCGCTGCCAAATGCTCCTTGAGATCCTGGCTATACTGTGTGCACCATGGCTTAGGGCGGTGCTTATTTGGTGGAGGGGTCGGTGATTTGGGTGGAAGGTGTCGCGCTCGCACCGGCAGTTGGGGCATGTGGGATGTGGAAGGAGGAGGAGGATGGGGGTCGGGTGTGGATTACCTGCCTGGATAGGCGAGGCTGAGTAGCGTGAAGGAGGGTCGATGGCGAGGAGGCGGCTGCGCTGCAGGCAAGGAGTGAAGGTTTCAACTTGGAAAGGAAGGTGGAAACAGGGGAAATGTGGCTTTTGGTAAGGGGGGGGCGGGGAGGTAGACATTTCCGCGAAAGCCGAAAACTTGGAATCGCTTCGGCGAAAAAACTGGCGCACAAAGTGTCATCAGACACGGTCCCTTATTCTTAACTATGTACGATTTGTGAAGGAGGGTCATCGGCGAGGAGGCTGTGGACTGTAGGTGACGCACCTTCTCTCGCAAGCCATAGGCGTACTATACACCTACGGTGCACCAAGGTATTTTGTGCTGCATCTCACACGGTTGGTGATAATAAACTATGTGCGATCTACTTGATTTATCGTCTTGATTTTAATTACATAATGGGGTCACAGCTACAAAGCATGGTGTTTGAATTGTTAGAACTTTTATCTGCAGTGAACATGCAACTATAGGTGCGTCGTCAAAAAATTGGAATTATTCAGGGTTCGTTTGGACGTTTTTATATATTAACTTGGTTTTGTAGGCATTTCTGGTGCATAATTCTAATTTCAACTACATGCACATGCTCCGGTGCATATAAACAGGTTGAAAAATCAAATATGTGTCCTTGCTTGCATGCTTACGTCCCATGCAAGAAATGGGAATGAATGTCACACACCCTGCCATCGTCACTCGGCTGCAAATATTGAGATACCTGGTTTTTAAATTCTAGTAATCCAAAACTCGTTTGAAATTCATGAAACCTGGCATGCTATCATGGAGCGGCATCAACATGTCCTAGTAAAAAATTTGTCCCATTTGGGGCAGGTTTGGGTATAAGCTTCTCACAAACCAGAGCTTCTACAACAAGCGTGATGGTTTTGGTAGGGTTCCCTTGCCTCTTATTGCTTTCAAAAAATTTAGAGTGTCAACATAGAACAACAAGAGTGTTGTGTTCAATTTTGGAATTTTTTGGGGTTCGTTTGGACATTTGTACACATTAACTGGGTTTTCCAGGCATTTTATGTGCATAATTCAAATTTGAACTACATGCACATTCTCTAGTGCATATAAACTGGTTGAAAAATCAAATATGTGTCCTTGGTTGCATGCTTAGGTCCCATGCAATAAATGGGAATGAATTTCAAACACCCTGCCACCGTCAATCAGCTGCAAACATTGAGATACCTGGTTTTTAAATTCTAGTAAATCCAAAACTTATCTGAAATTCATGAAACTTGGCATGCTATCATGGAGCGGCATGAACATGCCGTGGTAAAAAAATTGTCCCATTTGGGGCAGGTTTGGGTATAAGCTTCTCACAACAATTGTGATGGTTTCGGTAGGGAACGTGCCACCTTTGGGGACGAAACAATATTCATTGCCTCTTATTGCTTTCAAAAAATTCGAGTGTCAACATAGAACAACAAGAGTGTTGTGTTCAATTTTGGAATATTTCGGGGTTCGTTTGGACATTTCTATATATGAACTGGGTTTTCCAGGCATTTTATGCGTATAATTCAAATTTGAACTACATGCACATTCTCCAGTGCATATAAAATGGTTGAAAAATCAAATATGTGTCCTTGGTTGCATGCTTAGGTCCCATGCAAGAAATGGGAATGAATTTGAAACACCCTACCACCGTCACTCGGGCGTAAACATTGAGATACCTGGTTTTTAAATTCTAGTAAATCCAAAACTCGTCTGAAATTCATGAAACTTGGCATGCTATCATGGAGCGGCATCAACATGCCGTGGTAAAAAATTTATCCCATTTGGGGAAGGTTTGGGTATAAGCTTCTCACAAACCAGATGTCGTGGTGGGCACACGACAGATGCTAAGGGATGGCTAAAGATAGGAGGAGGCTCGAGGGCACTGGTGGGCTCTAGAGGCGAGGTCGGCATGAGCAAGCGCATGATGCAAGACATACCTAGGTTCGGGGCTCTCCGGAGAGATAACACCCCTAGTCCTGCCAAGTGTGGTTTATGTGTTACAGTACATAGTTGCTCCTAGAGCTGTATGGAGGAAGAAGGAGGTCTGGCTAAGGCTTAGGCTGCTCCCTCTCCTCGGGTGTTGCTTGCTAGGTGTGTGTGTGTGTGTGTGTGTGTGTGTGTGTGTGTGTGTGTGTGATCCCTGTGCGAATGAAGTGGTTGCCCGCATGCATGGGGGCTCCTGGGGGTTTTATAGGTCAACCCCCCAAGGGTACTAGGTAATGTTACAAGGCCGTAGGGCTGGGTTGTCAGTGTCCAGGAACCCAGTGCTGGGACCCGCCGGGTACCAGGGATTGCCGGGTTCTCCGGGCGCGGGCCCCATGCACCTAGGGGGCACTGTGCACCGTCTTGTCGGTCATCAGGGCATGGCCGAGTTGAGTCGGCTACAATGGCACTCTGTCAGGTCACCGCTTGTTGGCGTCATGGGTCACGTCGGGTGCACTATTGCTACGCCAGCCTTGGTCAGCGAGTAGGTGAGAGGCATTGTTGCTTCGTCCGGCTGACCAGAGGCATGGGCTGGGTATTGTGGCTTCGGTCATCAGTTGGTGAAGACTCGTCCCATCGTACGGCTGGGATGGGACGGCCGCTGACCCTCGGTCAGGTTTAGAGAACATGCCAAGGGCGGTGCTGGCTTGCTGGGAAAGTCTTGAGCTTGGTTGTTGGGGCCGAGTTGAGGAGTCTGGCCGGGTTGCAGAGCTCGGTCGGGTCGCAGGGCTTGGCCGGGTTGAGCGACCCGGCCAAGCGCGACCCGGGTTGAGGGGCGATGCTGGCCCCGTTGTTTTTGAAAAGGATCCGAGTTCCGTTGCCTTCCTGGGGTCCATCCCCCTGACAGTAGTCCCCAAAGCTGTGAAGGTCCACCGTCTTCAGATGGGTGGGCCTTCACAGTTTCCTCCTTTGCGGAGGCGGATTTGGTGACCGCCGAGTTCGGCAACACCCACTGTGTGCCGGCTTCTAGAAGCCGGATCGCAGTGTCCCGCTCATGGCGGGAAACCGAGGAGTTCGACGAATCTTGGGCAATCTTTCGGGCTTCACGCGGCCACCACGTGGCGCCTGGGAGACGGAAGGGCTTGACAGGCCATGCGTGTGACCGGACAGGGCGACGGCCTGGGGCCCGCCGCCGTGCACCCTCAGCCCACGCGGGCGGATTTATTGCGACGTCAGCGGGTTGGTTGCCATTCTCGAGGCAGTTACTGTGTGCGTACGTGCGCACTTATTGCAGGGAAGTGGGAGGGGCGAGCGCAAATGATCCCACTTTCCCATGTTTCGAATCGTGGCCTATAAATTGGGTGCGAGCGGGCGGCGGAGATCATTCACGCTCATGCTCCCTTGCCTCTTCATCCTCCCTCTGCTTCTGACGGTTGCCTCTAGCTGCGACGCCTGCCGTCCCGAGCAGAGCTTTATTGTCATCTTCTTTTCCCTCTCCTTCTTCTCCTTCATGCACGGGTTGATGGCGCTGCCGTCAGGGTCGTGGATGGGCTCGACCGTCACCCTCGACGGCATCGCTTACCTCCATGACACCAGGCGCCTGCCGAGGGTGGAGTAGGTCGAGGCGCGCCTCCCGCAAGGCGAGCGGGAGCCGCGGCCCAAGGGCTCGGAGCGGGTGGTCTTCCTGCCACACTTCAAGCGCGGGTTCGGGCTGCCCACGAGCGACTTCTTCCGCGAGTTTCTGGAGTTCTTCAGGCTCCAGCCCCATCATCTTAGCGCCGGCGTGATCGTGCAGCTGCCCGGCTTCGTCACCCTTTGCGAGGGGTACCTGGGAGTCGAGCCTTCGATCAACCTCTGGGTGCGCTTCTTCTCTCTGAAGCAGCAGGGGCCGAAGGTTGGAGAGATGTCCGAGTGCGGGGCGGCCGTCATCACCAAGCGGTCGGGCGTCGACTGCCTGAAGGTGCCGCTGGTGGATTCTGCCAAGAAATGACGGAATTCTTTCTTCTATTTGCACAGTCTTGGCGAGGACCGCATCAACCGCCCGTCGTTCATCAACTCGCCGCCGTGGGGGAAGCGGAACTGGGGGTACTACCCCAAGCACCCATCGCAGGAGGTGCTCAACCTATGCGAGAAGGTGTCGGTGATGAAGGAGCGGGAGGGGATCCCCGGCACTGACCTCATCGCCGCCTTCATCGTCCGGCGGGTGCTGCCGCTGCAGCAGCACAACCGTCTTATCAGTCAGATATCCTGCCTCCAAGATCCCAACCGCATGGCGAACACGCGGCTGGCGATGACCAAGTCACGCGCCGGGTCAATGATATCTCCAAGGCCAACTTGAGGGTTCACTAGGCGTTCGGGGAGGCCCCGTACAGCTGTGCGAACCCGACACCGTTGGTGAGTCCCTGGTCTCCATACTTCGGTGCTGCTTATCTTCTTGTTTGTCCCGACGCAACACGAGAGGTGCTTCTGAATGCCATCTGGCATCCTTATGACCGGGCGCGGGCGCAGGTGGTGCGTGATGCCTCGGAGGAGCCCGAGGCCCATGATGGAGGGGAGGCGGCGGCCGCCGATACGGGCGCAGGGCGCTGAGTAGTCTTGTTTACATTCCTTGAGTCGCTGGTTGTGGGACAGCTTCGGAAATGCTTATGCGAGCTGTTGTTGCAGCGGCGTCGGGTTGAGGAGGCGGCGGCGCGGATGGAGCCGGGTCGTCTCAGGGGGTGGGGACGGCGCGGTGCTCGCACGGGAAGGATATCATCCCACTGCGGGCCCCATCCGTGAAGCGTGCGGCGGACCCAGCCGCAGGTGCGAAGCCGCCCGCCAAGAGGAGGCGCGGCGCTCCGCATGAGAGGGCGGCAAGGCCCGACGTTCTGGTGGTGCCGGGGTAAGTGATTTTTTGTGTTCGAGCCGAGTTGCCAAGCGGCCCCGCTCGACTCGGCGTAATTATTTTTGTCTTGTGCTTCAGGTCACCGATTTCGCTGGCGCTGGCGGTGGCGGACGCCGCGTCCGCTGAGGGCACCACGTTTCGGAGCAGTCGATCCGGCACCGCCGACCGGGACAAGGACGAGGACAAGGAAACTGTGGATCCGGACCTCGGTCTGGACCCGGCCGTTGCCGAGGGCCTGGCCTGGCGAGATCGGTACCGAGCCGAGGCGGAGCTCGAGGCGGCGTCGACCCAGGCCTGGGTCAGAGCTGCGACGGCATGGGCGCAAGCCGGCGGGGAGCCGGCATGGCCGGAGATGCCGGCGGCGACGGTGGCGGCGACGACGGTCTTCGTGCCGGCGTCGGCAAGGGAGAACGGCCAAGGCGGCCGTTCGGACGCGATGGACCTCGATCGGGAGGTCGTGGTTGTCGAGGACGGTACCCCACCGCGGATGGACATGGTCGAGCGGGAGGGGACGGATGGAGGCGGTGCGGGCGGCACCGGAGGGGGCGTCCCGGACGCCAGCGACCGAGGCACCGCCGGTGGTGGAGCCTCAAGCCGCTCTGCCCACCAAGCCGGCGTCGATGCCGGGGAGGGCGCTAGAGAAGGCGCCGGCTTCAGGGAGGCGGCCAGCGGAGGGCACGCCCTGGCGATCAGGGCCGGAGGACACCGGGTTGCCGAGCCGAGGCTATCGCGGAGCGGGACCAGCAAGGTCCCCTTGGGACCTCTGACCCAGGAGGAGGCGGCGATAGTTGTGACCCGTCGCCTGCGAGGGCGGACGGACCGGATCCAGGCCTTCGCCCAGGCCGAGGTCGAGGCGGCGTAGGAGCTGGAGCGCGCCGTCTTCGTAAGTTTCTGTTTGCGCTCTGCTTTTCTTTTTCCATCGTTTTCTTCTTTGTGGAGGCGCATCAGCGCACCCACTGGGTGTAGCCCCTGAGATTCGGGCCAACTGCGTGGCAGTTGGGTCGAATCTTATCTTGTTGTCTTGCGCTGATTGTTTCCTCTTGTAGCAACTTGACTCCTACTGGGTCAACATCTTCAACCAGCTCCTTGAGACGCATCGGCGTCTCAAGGAGAGGCTCGCCTCCAAGGAGGAGGAGCTCCGCATCGCGACAGGTATTTCTTCTTCATGATCTCTTCTAGTGGGGGCGCGCTAGCGCACCCACTGGGTGTAGCACCTGAGATTCGGGCTAACTGCGTAGCAGTTGGGTCGAATCTTAAAACAATACTTTGTCGCTAAGTTTTTTCTTCTGCGGCCGAGGTGCTGTCTTGGAGGACCCGGCTGATTCGGGCCAGTTCTCGCTATGACCGGCTCATCGCAGACATCGGCCGGCTCAGGGGCGACGGCGAAGGCGGAGACGATAGGAGCCCGGCAGGTGCTTGACGAAGCCAGTCAGCTGTGGGAGCAACTGGCGGGCGACAAGAGCCGCCTCAAGGCCGAGGTGGAGCGCCTTAAGGCGGAGGCCGCCAAGGTCATGGAGGCGCAACAGGCCCTTCCCGAGGCGGACCAGCAGTGCGGCAAGCTAGCCGACAACAAGGGGCAGCTCCACGCCGAGGTGGAGCGCCTGAAGGCACTGGTGGCCACGGCGGAGGAGACCCGGCTCCATTAGCAGGCCGTGAAGGCGGCCGAGGACAAGGACGCCGAGCTGAAGGCGGCCCTTGCCAAGGTCGCCGACTTGGAGAAGGCGCTGGAGGAGCGTGACCGCACCATCACCCAAGAGTGGCGCGGTATGTTGCTCGAAGCGCAGCACCTGGAAGAGTCCTTCTCCAGTAAGTGCTTTCCTTTGGTTTTGTTGTTGTTGCCGGGTTGGGACTCCAGCTTCTCTTCCTTAGTAATTTTCTTCTGACTTGCTTTTATTCTCGGCAGGGGCCTTTACGGAGACGCGCCCGCTGGTGGAGGATGCAGTCCGCTTCCAGCGTGACCCGCAAGGGATCATCGGCTTTGGGACCGACCCGCAGGTGGCCTGGACCTTCCCGGAGATTGTTGCTGCTGCCGAGGCCCGTCTGTGAGTCTTGAGAGAGCAGATGGGACGGCTCTCTAAGGCCGGCGCGGTGATGACGGCGGCCCTCTGGCCGGGTGCTGTCGCGCCGACCAGCTTCACGTGGCTGGCGCGGTGGTTGGAGGCAGGCCCGGACCGCCCACGAGTGGCGGGTGATAATCCCCAAGTGTAGGGAATCATTGTAGCAATTTGCAAAGGTGGAAGTGATAGGTATGGAGTGTCGAACCCACAAGGAGCTAATGGTAAGATCAATATTATCTCAAGCCCTATCTGCCAATGATACGACTCAATATACACCGAACGTTTGCTTCCAACTAGAAATGAGAAATAAAACTACGTTGTGCGTATGAAGTGGATAACTTTATATTATATCGGAGAGCTAAAATATTAAAGTAGGTGTTGTTATCATAAATTTAGAATATATTACTAAATATTATAAATAGCGAGTGTGGAATAATGGTGAATCGGTGTGCGGAATTGTCCTAGGCAATTGTTAACAAGACCGGTAATCACTATTGCAGTTTCATGTGAGGGAGAGGCATAAGCTAACATACTTTCTCTTCTTGGATCATATGCACTTATGATTGGAACTCTAGCAAGCATCCGCAACTACTAAAGATCATTAAGGTAAAACCCAACCATAGCATTAAAGTATCAAGTCCTCTTTATTCCCATACGCCATGTCCCGCTTATCCGTCTTTGTGTTTCAGTCACTCACGCAACGCGGACAATAAGCAAACCATGGACATATTGCAACACCCTACAGCGGGAATCCCTCACGCTTGCGCTACACGGAGGGCACCATAGGACAGCACCAAAGTAAAACATACAACTCATACCAATCTAGATCATCAATCAACCCAAAGACAAAGGATATCTACTCAAAACATCATAGGATGGCAACACATCATTGGATCATAATATGTGGCATAAAGCACCATGTTCAAGTAGGGATTACAGCGGGGTGCGGGAGAGTGGACCGCGTAAAAGAGATGAGGGTGGTGATGATGATGGTGATGTTGATGAAGACGATTACCGCGGCGATGATTCCCCTCTCGATGGCTCTCCGATGCCACCAAGAGAGAGGAGGAGAGGTTCTCCCCCTTGTGCTTCCTCCTCCATGGCCTCCCCCTGGATGGGGAGAGGTTTCCCCTCTGGTCCTTGGCCTTCATGGTGATGATGGCCCCTCCGAGATCCTCCTCCATGCCCTCCGGTGATGATGGCCCCCTCCGGCAGGGTGCCGGAGAGGGCCTAGATTGGTTTTCGGTGGCTACAGAGGCTTCTGGCGGTGGAACTCCTGATCAAGGTTAATTTTCGGAGGTTTCTGTATTTATAGGAGAAGTTGGCATTGATTTGACGTCAGGGGGGCCTCGGGGAGTCCACGAGGCAGGGGGCGCGCCCCCGTGACTCCCCTCCGGTAGATTTTCGTTCTGGTATTTTTCATATTTTCTAGAAAAAATCTCTATTGATTTTCATCGCATTCCGAGAACTTTTATTTCTGCACAAAAACAACACCACGGTAGTTCTGCTGAAAACAGCGTCAGTCCGGGTTAGTTCTAATCAAATCATACCAAAATCATATAAAAATATTGTAAACATGGCATGAATACTTCATAAATTATAGATACGTTGGAGACGTATCAGCGGGTCTCTGCCGCCCGAGCTGGTGCCGAGATGGCGCTTCGGTTCGCGCTGTCCTGGCACCCGGACCTGGCGCTGGACGCACTGATGGGCCAGCGGGCCGGCTCGGAGAGCCAGCTACAGGCGGAGGCCGGATGGATCGCCGCCCGGGCCAGCTACATCACCGGGTTCGCCTTCCATGACAAGTTCCAGCCGGAGTGGGCGGAGTCATGCCCGCTGAGGACTACGGCCTTCTTCTGGACGACACGGAGGGCAGCTCAGAGGAGACAGGCGTCTAGCGCGACGCGGACGGCGAGGAGGATACCGGCACCTCTGCTAACCCGGCGGCGGCTGCGCGCTCTGGCGGAGGCGATGCCTGATTCCTTTTATAGAAATTCTCTGTTAGGTAGCAGGTCCACCCACCCACTGGGGGTTGACTAGGTGTAATGAATTCTGGCCTTGGGCCTGTTTAAATTTATGATGTATGAGTTGTGTGAATGCTTGCGCCTTTGCTTCTCGTTTTTGGAGCTGTTTTCTTGCGGTTGCCTCCCTTTGGGTTTCACCCCCGTGAGTCTGACGGCCAGGGCTCTAGTCCGTGACAAGGGGTTCGGCCTTTGAGAGGGACGTGCAGTACTTCGGCTTTTGAAACGTTGAGCGTGAGCGAAACACCCACTAGGCCGGCTAGCGGCAATCCGGCGGGCCGGGTTGGCGAGCAGCCGGTCGTGCGGTAACTTAAAGTGATGGGGCCGGGTCAAGGGTCCGGAGATATGCAGAAACTTCATGGATGCCTGCGCTTTCGCTTTTTGTTTTTAGAGCCATTTTCTTGTAACTCTCCCTTTTGGG